>NW_011500099.1:123759-141146 GCF_000495115.2 Populus euphratica
ATTAAAAGAAATTTTAATTGATTAGGGGTCCAATTGCCGAATTTCCAAAGCCCAGGGGTCAAATTGAAAACTCTCGTTTCCAGCCAAAACGTCGTCGTTGCCATTGGAACAGCCGTGCGTCTTCTCCATCCCGAGTCAACAGGGAGCTTCCAATTCAGCAGGGGAGCTGATAATCTGTAACAAACCCGATCTTGGATGACATCTATTGCCAATAATCTCGTTCAGGGATTCCATAACACAGTCCTGCAAAGACAGGACTGGTTGCAGGGCCAATTTCTCTATAAAAGGGAGAAGAAAACCCGGCGTGAGGAGGAGAAAAAAAGGAGGAAAATCAACCCCAGAAAGAGAGTGATTCATAGCACTCGACAACAAGAGGGAACCCAGAAAAAAACAGCAATTAACCCAAAAAAAAGAAACAGAACAAGAACGGAGAAAATCACCCAAGAATAAAGACGAGAACAGAGAGAACAAAAAAATTGAGTAGAAATAGAATCCAAATACAGAGAGAAAGAGAGAACAAGAGGAGAGCACACAGTGAGGAGAATTATCCTCGAAACTGTTTTCGAACCTGCAAACAAAAGAAAAACAGAATTCAGCCAAAGAACACCGGCAAAAGCCTTCTTCATCGTCGCCAGAAACCGAAAGAACAGGAACCACACCGGCGCAACAACCTTCTCCTCTATCACCATCAACAGAAAGCAGTCGAACCCCTTCAACGATGCAGCCTCCTTCGCAATCTCTAGAAACAGGTAAGCCTATTTGCTTTTGTATTTTGCTCCTGTGTTCAAATTGTTCAAATTATCATTTGAACAGTGCGAAGGTAACTTAATTACCTTCGCTTGGCCGGTGACTGGTCTGGGCTGGCTGGGCTCAGCCCAGTCACCAATGTATATGCTGGGCTAGATTTAGCCCAGCCCAGCCCAAGAAAATAGAAAAAATAAAAAATAAAAAAAGATTCTAAATGTGTAAATAAAAAAAAAATTGTTTTTATTCATTAAAGCTAGAGTCAGAATAAAAATTCAAATTTATTTCATTAAACTTTGTTTAATTTCACAAAAAATAAAAGTAGGTAAAAAATAAAAATAAAATAAAATTATAAGTTTATTTATTGACGCCAGAATCAGGAATAAAAGTAATAATTTATTTTATTTTATTATATTTTTTTTTTTACTTAGTTACATAAAAATATATATACATAAAAAAAATTTATTTGATTTTTTTTATTCTTTAGCGCTATGTATTAATTGTTATTGGACGTAACTCTAAGATATGCAAAGGATATTACAAAATATTACTTTTTTTCAAATGAAATTGTAATAGTTAATGAAGTATTTATGAGTAGGTATATATATATATTACTGTTTGCTTGAAGAGCATTGCTATTGCTTTGTGGGGCCATTTGTGCCCGAGGAACAAGCTTCGCAGCTTGCGTTTACTTTGGAAGAAATTTCTGCTCCACCTTTAAACCAACTTCACGCGGGGCCTAGGTGATTGCGGGTCCTTATTTAATTGGAAAAGGAGATTATTATTTTGTTGGTCATCCTTTTAATATTCATCAAAATATAAATAATTATGAAGAGAAATATAATTATATAACTGTGCTTGTTAAAAAAACCTTATTAAATATGCAATTGGGATAAAATTTTCTTTTCTATATAATAAATTTTAACTTTTAAATTTAGAATTTCTTTTCTTTTTAAAAATAAAAATAAAAATAATGAAGAAATAATCATGTTTACGAGGAAAAATTTGGATGTTTGTTAAACCCAACTAATATGGGTCTAGTATATTTATTAAACTTATTTAAATTTAGATTAGATGTGTTTTATATTATTATTATTAAATTAAAAAAGTTATTACTATAAAAAATAATAAATTTGATTGGTAGAGTAAAATTAAAAATTATTAATATTATTATTATTTATAATAATAGTAATAATTTATTATTATTATTATTTACATAAAGTAATAAATATGCTCCTATAATCTTTTAAAAACATCGAATCAAATGTGTTGAATTATCTTTTATGTTTTTTGTGTAAACTCTAATTTTATAATTTTTTTAAGAAGTATTTCTTAATAAATTTATATGTAAATTAAGATTAATTATATTTTTCCGATGATTTTAGTTATGCATCAACCTCATCAATCTAAATTTAATATTTTTTTATTCTCGAATTTTAGCTTTTAACTCATGATGGTTAAGAAAAGAAGCACGACTTCTTTTCCACGGTGACACCTTTTCGGGGTTATTTCCACACGCTGTTTCCTGGAAAACTCACTGAACCTCCTGTGCAATCCCTCCTATGGACGGCGTCTCTCTCAATATATATAAATACACACACACACACCATGCTGAAGAATCATTGAAGAGCAACTGAATCATTACCATAACTCATCAAACTCGTACACAAATTTCACCTTGTTGAAGTTATACTATTAAAGATCTAATTTGTGGCAAGCAAGCAATGGCAACACTATTCTCCAAGGTGGTAACCAGAGCTGACATCGAGGGTTGCTTAGCTATTCCTGCTTGTTCTCTAGGTCCATTGCCTTCCCAACAAAGCCATTCCATGAACATGCGCGTTCACGATGACAAAGGGCAAGAATGGACCTTTCCTTGCTTCATTCAAAGGAATGAAAACGTGGAGCCTTTTCTTTCTGTGGGTTGGATTGAATTTGCTCGTCAAAGAGACCTTAGAATTGATGATAAGGTCAGTATTCATGAGGAAATCATCAAGAACCAAGATACAGCAACTTTGATCAGAATCCAAGTGGAGAGGAAACTCAGAGTGTTCGGTGCTGATATTTGGGCCACCGTGAAGAATTGAGGAGGCTACATGACCGCCTCCATATAAGCAATCGAGTGACTCATATTTTAACCTGGTACGGCTATATTTTTACAATAATAAATCAGCTAGCAACAGTAGTCCCTCAAGGCCAAAAGGACATCCCAGCAGTTAAAACTTGGGTTTTCTATATATATAGTGGTGAAGGACTAGAATATTATATATGTTCATGAGTACTTGTATCCTTTATGTTTTTTGAACTAAAACTTATAAATATGTGAGCAGCTTTTCTTTTTATAGTTTCTTTTTACATAAAATAAAACATATTCTTTGTTGAAGTAACTCTATATTTATAGTGATGACAAATAAAAATTTAAAAGTAGTATAATTTTTCATGTTGGAAAGACATACAAACATAAATTCCCAACATAGCTGCGGTCGGGGTAGCCATGCCCCCATAAGTTTTCGATTGTTACAGATCCTTGAACTTCGTAGCTTACTTTTATGAAATGGTGCTCCAAAGTAAAGATTATTCATTTGAGCACTCCAAACATTACGGCTCTCTATCATTCCATGTCCCCAAATGTTTTTCAAAGAATAATCCTTGTATTTAATTAAGTTTATCGATGTTTAAAAAGTAATTAATGATATTTTACTTGTTGTTTTGTAGGATATATTTTTTAAAAAATATAAAAAATATAAGTAAAAGAGTGAAATTATAGGAAAGATAATTTTATTATTTTTATGGTTATAGATTTTATTACTATATTGACATGTGCTTTGTAGTAGGTTATTTTAAGAGAATATTTTATGGTTTAATTTTACTATTTTAATATTAAAAAAATATTAAAAAATTGAAGAATATTTTAAGGGAATTAAATCTGACGGTTGGGTCTAGCAATCAAATTAAATTTATAGCTTTTTTTAATAGTAATATTTTTTTAAAAAAATTAATAATAATAATAATAATAATAATAATATTAAATTTGTTTGACTCAAGTTATTATAGTTTTTAATTTCACTATTTGAATCAAATCTATAATTTTTTTCTCGATAGTAATAATATTTTTTTACAAATTTATTAATAATAATTAAATTAATAATATTAACAATAATTTTAAACATCATTGACCTAAGTTTTTATAATTTTTTCCATACCCAAGAGACTTGACTCTAGTGGTCAAATCAAATCTATGGTTTTTTTCAATAGTAATATGTTCTTAAAAAATTTATTAATAATTATACTTATAATATTTATCATATTAATAATAATATTAAATTTGTCTAGACCAATTTCTTATAATTTTTAATTTTATTCTTTAAATAAAATCTATATTTTTTCATTAGTAATAATATTTATTTTATAAATTTATTAATAATAATATTACACATGTATGATTCAATTTTTACCAGAGCCAAGAGATTTGGGTCTAATGGCCAAATCAATTATATGTTTTTTTAATAATAATAATTTTTAAAAAATTTATTAATAATTCTTCCACCGATGCTAGACCCAAGGCGATTAGGTCTGCCATTGTTGGGTCTAGTAGACATTCCATGCTCAAGCACCTTAGATATAACAACCATGCCTAATTAATGTTTTTATATTGTTTTTCATTTTTATATAAAAAATATTTAAACTATCCTTCAAATATTTTAAATATAAATTCTAATTAATTTTTATATAAATATTTTTTATTTTTTATAAAAAAATTTAAAGTATCCTTAAGTATTCTAAACAAAAATTTTAATTAATTTATCTTATAATTTCTTATAAAAAAAAATTAAACTACTCTTAAAGTATTATAAATAAAAATCCTATTTATTTTTTTATTTTTTATAAAAAAATTAAACTACCCTTAAAATATCCTAAACATAAATATTAATTAATTTTTTTATAAAAATATATTTAAACTACCCTTGAAATAATATAAATATAAATCCTAATTATTTTTTTTATAAATAAATTATTAAAAAAACATGTAAATTATCCTTAAAGTATCCTAAATAGTTTTTTATAAATGTTTTCTATATTATATATATATATATATATATAACAATTTAAATCATTCTTAAAATATCCTAAAGAGAAATCCTAATTAATTTTTGTCTAAATTAATTTTATTTTTTATAAATAAAAATATTTAAATTATCATAAACAAAAATTTTAATTAATTTTTCTAATTTTTATAGGCTTTTAGATCTGACAACTATGCTAAATTAAAGACTCTTGGGTCTCGTAACCAAGCGAGACCCAAGTGACTTAATTCTAGTAATCATGTGTAATACTAAACCCAAGCACACATGTCTGACATCTTTAATAGAATATTAAAGCATACACTACTATCACACTCTAAATAACAACCAATATCAGCTTTAACTATATCAATTTTTGTTTAAAATAATAAAAACAATGTAAGACAATAGCAAAAAATAATCTTTAAGAAAATTAATAAAAAATTTAATTTATTTTGATGAGTTTTAATTATTTTCAAATTTTAATGTTTATATTTTTGTTGATTTTTTAAAGCTTTTTGGAGTTTTGATAATTGAAATAAAGTATAATAACACTACTATATAGTTTAGTTGTTAAGTAACTTATTTATATTATTTAGAGTTTTACATGTTGCATAAATTAAAAATAAAAGTAACTTGTATTATATGTTTCATTCTATAAAATAGTCAATTTTTATGAATTAAGATTTTTTTTTCAAATTATTTACTAATATTGGTATTTTTATTAATCATGGGTTGAATTTACTTACTTTATATATAAAATATAAAATATTTACTAATATGTAGAACATGCTCCAATAACTTTTTGATTAAAAAATATAAAATATAATATAAAAAAATACTAAGAAGTCTCTCATGGTTTTCTTAATTACATAAAATATTCATATAAAAATCAAAATACCTCTAAAGACAAAGCTTTTTTTTAGGCTAAAATTGTTATTTACTTATACTTGAAAATTGAAAAAACTTGATTATCTTTGTGTAAAAAAACCAAAAAAATATTTATCCATTCATGAAAAAATAAACTTGATTACCTTTGTGTAAAAAAACTAAAGAAATGTTTATCTATTCATGGAAAAAAAGAGAAATTAAAATTAAAATAACTATTACAATCTATAGTAGTTTTCCAATACCATTTATTTTTTGTTATAATATAATTTTTTCTTTTCTTCTTATATTTATTTATTAAAAATAGATTTAAAAAATAACTAATAAAATATCATTAATTACACTTTATACATTATAATTTTTTTCTCGAACGAAGCCCATCTTATCACCAAAGTCAAAGCCTTATGATCAACAAATTCAAACCACGCATTTTGGAGAAATAAAAGGTTTTGCCTTTGATTGTAGATAGAAGTCCCTATGACCACACAATAGTAATCAAACTCGGTTGGAGATCTTACCTGGTTAAAGATTCATGTTGTGAGTTTATTATATTAAGTCATGAATTATAATTAAAATGATATTATTTTATATAAATTAAAAAATATTAGAATTATCTAACTTAATCAACTAAATTTAATTAAATCAATCAAATCATAAATTAAATCGCTAAATAACAGATATTTGACTAGTTCAACCACTAAAATAACTATAAATAAAACTCAATTGAAATTAGGTTTTAGGCCAACACATTTTATTATCTATCACTTTGAACTCTCTCTTCTTCTTTTTTTTTTTTTTAAAAAAAAACACTTCTTGTACCATTAATCAGTTCGTGATGACAATATCACCCCAACATCATTTTCAAGCAGATGATAAGTTTGCTGATCGTTTTATAGAATTGGAGATTGATAGAATTAGCACTCAAACTCTGAATGAAGCGTGAAATTTTTTATTTTAGTATTAAGTTGCTGTGTGTGGGCGGTGGAGACAAGCATTAAAAATGTGAAAACTAAAAGATAATCTTATAAATAAAAGTGTATGGCTCATAAAGTTGTTGGCATGGAATTATTTATCCCTTTTGACTAATTCCGGCATAGTTATTTCACCTTTTTTATTAGGAGAAAGTAAGTCCAATGTTTTTATTTATGTTGATTTAGTTATAATAAAATTAAAATAAATTCGACCAAAGTCATTTTTATTTGAAGTTATGAAAGAAAACAATTGTTTATTAATACATCACAATTATCATGATTTGTTTTGAATGCAATGATGTCATTTAAGTGATGTTAGGATGATAACGTGAATTCATGAATTAATTAGATTTTTAATATACATACTCATTTCCTATATCCATACCTAGTGAACTGGGTCTTGGGTATTTATTATTTGAATATTATTTATTATTTATCTTAAACTACAAAAATAATACACATATATTCAAAGAAATAATTATATATATTTTTTATATATTTTTATAAATATATTTATCACTACAAGATTTTACAATTTTACTAACGAAAATATTTTATCGATACGTAATTAAGAATTTATCGATAATTTATTTTTTGATATTTTTACTAATAAAATACTTTTATCAATAATACTAATATCTATTGTTATATCAGTTAGCAATATAAAAAAAATATTTGTCGATGGTAATTTTTTTTATTTTTGTGCTGTCCATTGGAGATGCCCTAGGAAGATTTTATTACAATCCCTAAGTAGAAGGATGTGATCGTGTGTGTCTAAGCCTAAAACCGTTTAATCAAATGATCAAGAAATTGTATATCTGGCTTTGATGAGAAATTGTCTCTGTGTGGTATGAATATTGCTCACCAAAGCAGCACGCACTCCTGTGCATTCAATTTTTATGGAAACCTAGCTGATCCCTTTTTCAGGACAGAAAGATATAAAGAAATATTTAATAAATATTATTGGATCGTATACAGGGAAAATACCTGAAAGAGGAGGCAATATTAGGGAACGTGACGTTGTCTTGCTCTCCCATATGTGGAGCACACCCTTTCTATATATATATATATATATAGGCAATATTAGGGAACGTTACGTTGTCTTGCTCTCCCATAGGTGGAGCACACAGCACACCCCTTCTATATATATACATATATGATTTATTTATTGTATATTAGAAGCGTGCATTCTATGGCATATGGATGCATATAACTAAGTCATATTTCTCATATTTTATTGCTCCGTAAGTGTCCCATTTCTTGCACCTAAGGTCATCGTAAGTGTCCCATTTCTTGCACCTAAGGTCGACTTCTATAAACAACAAATCTTTCACTATCAATTTTCCAAGAAAAAAAGAAAAAACCAACATCATGCTAATAAAGAATTTCCAACCTCTTGCGCTCATGGTCCTCCAATTTCTTCCCTGTGGTTCGAGTAGTTTATTGAACTAAGTAATCGAAAAGAAAACATAAATAACATGTTTGAGACAGATTACTCAAATAGTGAAGTTGATATTGGAGATCATACTCAACTCGGTTTAAAGCATAGTTTTAAAACCCGGCCCGGCGGGTTGACCTGGGACCCGGCCGATCCAGGACTGGAACCAGGCCGGGTTGATGAAAAAATAAGGTAAGCCATGACCCGGCGTGACCCGGCAAAACCCGGTCAAAAACCCGGTGGTAACCCGTTGACTTTTATTTATTTTTTTATTAAAACGACGTTGTTTTGAATTTTTTTTAAAATAAAAATTGACTCGGCCAACCCGTTCGACCCTGTCAAAACCCGGTGACCCGGTCAAAACCCAGAACCCGGACCTTGGACCGGGCCAGCCACCGGGCCGGGTTTAAAAACTATGGTTTAAAGTTTCAAATATAGATCAACATATAATAAATTAACTTGGATTTATTGTAATTTTTTTACTAAAATAATATTGCTTTGAATATATTTAAAAGAAATCATTGATACGTGTTATCCAACTTTAATCAAGTTAATTTTTTAAATAATTTAAAAAAAAATCAGATCCAAGATTATATTTTGAATTGAAGAGTTATAATTGGTTCTACCCATCAAAATATAGATTAAATTTAATAACTATTATTATGATTGAGACTGTGAAAGTAAAACAACATCACTAGATATCCACATGTGTAATTATGCTGGATTGAGAATAGAGAGTTAAATACTGGGATATGTGTAGATGTTTTCATCATCCATTTTATATTTGGCCAAGTACGTAGCTGAAAAGAATTATACAGTCACGAGAAGACACAACTCGATGAGTTTTGCTGGAAATCCCAAATTTCCCGTGACATCGCATGGCACAATGGGATCTGCATCATATAGGATGTTTTTTAAAGTGTCTTTTTTATTGAGGAATATATAAAAATAATATTTTTTATTTTTTAAAATTTATTTATTATATTACTAACATCAAAGCAATTTAAAAACATTCAAAAAATAATTTAAATTAAAAAAAAATCAAATTTCACGGCAGCCGCATAAAGGTTGCTCTTATCTCTTGTGCTATTAATTACAATAGTTACGCTTTGAAATCAAAAGACATGCTAGAATGAAGGTCATTGACTAAATTTTATATTTATTTGCTAGCAGAAGGATGTCATCTCTTACGCGCCACAATAGTATACACGAAAGGCAGAAAATAATGAAAAACCTTCAACTTTCTTTTTCTTGTACATCAAGAGAAAAGATTAAAAAAAAAACAACTAGGGATGAACACACCTTCTCCCTCTTTGCTACCTTAGGTCATGATACATCTTCATTCTCCTCTATCCTAAATTACATAAAATAAAATTTATAATATTCCACTCAAAAAAAAAAAAAACCCAGCAAGCCGGGCCCTTTTTCATTATTTTTACGAGACACACAGCCTATTAAATTGCATAACTTCCCTAGCTAGCTAGACGTCGTCTTCTCAATTCTGTCGAAATAACAAGAGGGTTAATTAAAAACGCATTAGAAAGAAAATTGAAGTGTGAGAAAAAAAAAAAAACAAAGAGTATTCCATCTTTTGAGTCACCGAACCATATATTTGATTGGTTTAATAAAACAAAGCTAAATATCCAATATTTGGTATAGAAGAAATAAATAAAAAAATGCAACAATTTTTTCATGCGTTGATCCGAAGTTATTAAGGTCCCAATATTTTATTTGATGCTGAGCACAAATTTCACTATTTTATTCATTTTATTTTTTCAGTACATCTCATTTTATATAGTTTTTTTATATATATATAGTTTTATTAAACCAGCTAGGCGCAGAACAATCTAGCAACAGAAACTCATAAATCCGAACTTGGCCCTAAATGAATTTTAAATTAAATTAAGTACAAATTAATTTGGTCAAATCTGATTGAATTAATGGATTAATTCTTTGATTAAAATTTAATTTGATTTTAAAAAAATAATTAAAATAAAATTATTTTAATTTTTAAAAATAAATCTTAAAATAATATTATTTTTAATTTAATTCAAGTTAATCTACAACCCTAAGAAAGAGTTTAATAACTTTTATTTTGTTATAAAAGGATTGAGCTAATTGTACTATTATGGTACCATATCAATTGACTTTTGACTTTTGAATATATAAGCAATGATTAGGTATAGAACACTAATTTAAAAAAAGAAATAAAAAAATTTGTAAACATATACCTTATACCCTTCCTTCTATATCTCTTCCGAATAGCCTGATCTCTTTAATCACTTCTACTTTGTACTCTGTCCCAGTTTCTGGGTCATTCTCCATAGCAAAAATTATCTTATTGCCAGGCTTCAAGCCCTTGGTTCGAACAAATTTACGCCATCCCCTAGAGATGACAGGTTTGAAGTGGTTCCCTTTGGTTCGAACTGAAAAACCAAAGGACTGCACTTCTCCACTTAGATCCTTAACAGGTAAATCCAATTTATTTTTACCTTCAAATCGAGAAAACAAATTTTCCTTGAACCATTTACTTGGTACTGAAAATCTTACCTCGACGTCAGTTTCAGATAGAGTTTTCCTGAGATTTGCCATTATAGATGATTGCTGATTTATAACTACAGAGTTTTTCTTGTTAAATCAGAGGGAGTAAGGTGTTTAAAGAACGGGGAAATGTTGTTCCAAGAGAAGTTATCTAGCAGAAAGAAAGCAAAGAAATCACAAATCCTGAAGGGCTTTCTTTAGCTAGGGTTTATATATGCAGAGCTGAGCACGCAGTTTGGACTTTTTTTCGCACTATAGAATAGATAATGTTTGCTTATTTCACTACAGGATTAGGAGATCGAAGGGCGGTGGAGAAAAGTGACCCAAGCAAATTGCATAAGAAAAGCATAAAACGTTTGATTGTGACCATCGGAAGAAGAGAAAAATATTAGTTGGAAGTGTTAATTTGTCGCAAGATTATGTCTACAGTATCATAAATTGTAAAGTACAAATTAATTTTTTTATTTTAAGAAAATCTTGATTAACACACTAATTAATCGGATTGGAGTGTAGCTTTACCATCAAATAAAAAACCATATAACATTACCTCTCTAGAAATTTTATACATGACAGTGCTGTGTAAGGAAACATGTTATCTTAATAGTTTTCTGCCGGAAAAGAAATGGTGGATTATTAATCACAGCATTTTTAAAAAAAAATTTCTGCAAGCAGAAGGCAGCAAAAACCCAATAAAATCTTCTGTCTATATGTCACACTGGCTTAAATTGCACTATAGGCGGCAAGATTTTAAATGGAAGAATGCATGGATTTCTAATAGACCTCATCACAACACTCTGGTGGTGTCCCGTTTGATAAGGAGAGTATATATTATGATTCAATATATTTACCCTCATGAGCAAATAAAATAGAGAGAGGCTATGTATCTATTTTATATACTAAAATTATAACATTTTCTTTAAATGCATTGAAATTAGATATTTTTTTAATGTCAAGTATAAATTATTTATCCTCCTTCTTTACTCTGTATAAGATTCTTAATTCAAAGTGGTATTATGATTATAGTATATAGATTACTTATTTGTTATTATATTTAAGTTTTAATCAATAAAATTCTTATTTATGTTAAAAGTGATTTAGTAATGAGTATGCTAAAGTTGGAATTATGAGAGTTACATGTGATGTTTGGTAGGGCTGAAAGTAAAATATAAAAATGTAATGTTTAGATGTATCCATGAAAGGGTTATTTTTACTTTGATGATATGGATAAATTTGGTGTTAAGAAATTAATATGCTAAATAAAAACACATGTAGGTCAAGAAGAGCCAAGCTGTGAACTTCATAAAGATAAGTTTCCCCATTTAACCTAGAGAGATTGCGGGGAAAGTGGCTTAAACTGGTATCGAGTAGAGTATTACATTTATCCAGGTTTAATACTTGAGTTATAGGTTTGACCAGGTTAATTGGTATCAATATAAAATATCATTGTTTCAAGATTTAAAAAAAGAAGAAGTTAAAATGATGTTAGTTTAAGGGTTTTTTTTAATCAAATCAGGTTTTAACTAAGTCATTTTAGTTGCAAGTTGACTTATCGAGTTGTCTAAATGAAACAAGTCTTAAAATTATTAACTATAACAAAAAGGGATCGGTGTTTTACTCTAGTAGGGGTTGCTATAGACTATGAATGCTTTTACTATAAATGGTACTATTTGGTACTATAGAGTGAGTTACTATAGACTATGAGTGATTTTACTGTGGACTATATTATTTGAGTTTGCTCTTTGATAAAAAACATTGTAGGTTAAAGAGGCGTAATGACAAGGTTACCCTTACCATAAAGAGTTGCAAAGACTACAGGGGATAGGGTTGTCTTTTTAGGTGGGGAAAAAATGGTCAGTTTGGATTTTGATAGGGCTACACGAACCAGGCTATAGACACCTAGAGCCCAGTTCCAAGCCAGGATGTTAGGGCTAGACCCAATCACCTGGCAGTAGTCTAGGAAACGGACACCTGCAAACACTTGGCGTTGGGTTTTCATGCCATGGGTGCTAAGTAAACCCACACACCTCGCTGAAGACCAAATGAGCAGGTCTCCAGGCCCGTACTTTGGGTGTAAACCTAGACAAGCAAGTTTGTAGACTCACGAGCCCGTGGTCTGTGCCCAACGCGCCTGACTTTACAAATCCCCATGTTGTGGACAATTCTGACCCTTGCCTTAGCTTTGAAGACCCGGGTGGCTAGGTCTGTAAGCCCTGCAAAGAAGAAAAATGAAAAAAATTATATCAATAATTATTGCTATAATTATCATTAATAATGTTTTTTTAAAAAAATATTACTACAAAAAATTTGGCCAGTCAAATTCAGTACTATTACTTATATGATAAATATTGTTATTGGTATTCTAATATTATTATTTTTATTATAATTAATATTATTCATATAAAATTAATAAATTTGTAGAAAATAGTATTAATATTGAAAAGCAATAATAAATTTGATTTAAAGGGTAAAATTAAGAATTATTATTACTATTGTTATTATTGTTATTGTCATTGTTATAACCTATTTTTGGGTCCTCGCATAAAAAAGAAGACAATAAAAAAAAATAAAAAAATACATGTTCGAAAAAAATAAAAAACAAATAAGAATAGTGTGAATAAAAGGCCGGAGTGCCTAGAAAATGGTCAAAAATTGGTTGAGGAGGTTCTAAAATACAAAGATTGAAATTTAACAGTATTTTGTTGACCGATGAGAGCCCTGTTGACAAAGAAAATTCAATTTGAGGAAGAAAAGTTAAGGATAAGATATTTATGTACTCAATTAAATTTTATTGAAGGTTTAATTGAATTTATGGAGGGTTTGATTACAAGAAAAATTAATTTTGGAGTTAACTTGGGCTTTAATTGGAAGAAATTAAAGTTCTAGGTTCAAATTATAATTTTTAAGAGTTAATTTGATTAAATAAAGGGCTTAATTGCATAAATATTGAAATTTGATGGCCAATTAGGGACTTAATTGAAGAAAATCGAAACTAAAGACCAAACTGGAAAAGACGCGTAAATAGAGGGGCTATAATTAAAACCTAATCAACAAATTGAAGAAATTAAAAATTTATTGCTCAATTAAGGGTCAAATTGCACTAATACGAGACCAAGAACTAAAGTGAAAAAGGCAGCCAACTTCAGGGTCTTGGTTTGATTTTTGGCAGGGATTCAATTGCATTGATTTTTAAATCAAAATTGTAATTTAAGACTTGATTGAACAAATTATAAATTAAGGATTAATGTGAACTTTAATACATTTTCCACCTTTTTTAAAATGAAACGACGTATTTTGCCCAGAACGGCGTTGTTTCATGCACGGTACATATAAAAAAAAAAGACGGCTCGAAATGATGTCATTTTGAATGACACCATATGTCTTCTTCTTCCCCAAGACGTGGAGAGAACAAGAGAAGAAGAAGACTTTTCTCCCCTATTTCTCACTACCTTATCTTCCTTCAAGTACTCAAAAAGATACTGACATAACTCATTTGCTTGCCACATGGTGGAAGAATGGAGGGGATGTACCCCTTGGGTGGTTCGGGGCAACAATATAGTGGCCGCCTTGACCTCTCTCTCCCCTTTATTTTTACTTATAAATACAGAGGGGGAGAGCTTAAGAGAAAAAGAAAGAGAAAAAAGAGAGAAAGGAAAAAAAAACCTAAGAGAGAAAAAAGAGAGAAAGGAAAAAAAAACAAAGAAAGGAAGAAAAAAGAAGAAGAAGAAGACCTAGAGAGGGAGAGAAATAACGAAAAACCGAGCGAGAGAGAAAAGAGAAAAAATAGAGGAAGAAGAGAAGGAAAATAGAGGAAAAAAAACAAAAAGGAAGAGAGCGAACCAGAATAGGGATAGAGATGAGAGAACCGAGAGATAAAAATGAAAAAGAAAGAAAAAAGAAGGAAAGAAGGAAAAAAACAAAGAGAGATAGGAAAAATAGGGGAAAAATTGGTGAAAACCGTCATCACCTGCACCGTCTTCACCACCATAAGTCACCGCTAACAACAACAGCCATGCCTCTTCTTGCCAGGTAAGCATCATTCCTTCTTTGCTTCGTCTCTATTTTTTTTCCTTTCATTGGTATGCAGAACATGAGCAATTATAATTTTTTGGGCCAGTGCTGGCCCATTTTATGTGATGGGTCGGTGCTGGCCTGTGTTTTATGTTGAGCCAGTGTTGACCTATTTTTTTTTTTAATGTTGAGCCATGCTGGCCCATTCTAATTAAATACACCGAAAAAATACGAATCCGGTATTAAAATACCTGGTTTTCGTCAAAAGTTTCAAAAATACAAAAAAAATGGAAAAAAGAAAAAATGTTTTTGTACATATGACAAAGTATCTCAAAGCTAAAAATCATATTGTATTTTTCATACACTAAAAAATAATATTTTAGCAAGTATTTTGGCTATAATAACCAGTTTATTAAAGTCAATAGAACATTGGCCAAAATATCAAAAATATAAAAAAATTATTTTATGTTGGTTTAGTATCAGGGATTACAAATTTATACTTAAAACGTATTCCTGATATTAAAAAGGTTTTTTCATGTGATGACATAGAACATTTAGGTTTTTACATGATAAGATAAATATCTCCTTACAAAGAAGGACTTTTCTTAAACCATAGACAGACCGATAATTAGAAACCACAACAAGACTTTAGATTTTATTAGAGAATAAAACAATGCATCTTACCTTAGGTAGGGCGTAATTGGAGTGTCAATACCTTCTTTTTATGCAATCATTCTCCGTACCCTATCTTGAAAACCAGTTAGGGTTCTGAGTGACCAGAATACTAGGTGGCGACTCCCAGCCCATATTTTACCGATAAGAGACAAGAATTCCTTGTCTTTCCATATTTGCTAAATATAACAATATATTTTTCCTAGAGGGTGGACGGTTCACTGCGATGCCGCACACGTGCGACAAAATGGCGAATCCACCGGGGACCTTGTAGACTAAGCTTTATTTTATCTAATTTTTATGTTATTGTTGTGATTTGAATGTTTATTTTTAATATGCATTTCCTTTATTTATTTCTTGCACACTTAATTTCTATACATATTTGTTCATTTTATAGCATTGCCTCATGCATCATATGCTTTAAGTTTTTAAAAGCACACACAAACTTTTAAGTTTGGTGGGGAACTAGTGATTTATCCTATGACTATTGGTTAGGGTTCAGATGCGTGAAACATCTAACTCATATTTGAGTGTCTGCTTGGTAATGATGGGCATATGTGCCTTAACTATTCCTTGCAACGCCCCTATACTATCTTTACGAAGATCGTCATTGGGCAGATATGAGACCCATTTTGAGAATAGGTAGAAAACCTACCTTTTGTCTCATATAATGAATAAAGCATATCCTTAGGTTGTTTGTGTTATCTTTATTTGCATCAGGGCAACCCTTCTTGAAGCATCTTCAACTCAAGACTTATCGGTGACATAATGACCATCACTTAGAAAATTTTCATTATAGAATTTGGGAAAGAATCAATATTCTTGTTTCATCATACAAGAATTACAACCATATGTCACCCCTTGAAGGATAAGTTCATTATGTAGAAATATGTTCATACATTTATCATACATCACTCTATGTTGAAACGTAGATCCCTAGTCTAAGATTTGTTACACCGGATAAATAGAAAATGAAAAAAGAGCTCAGTTGGAGGCCCTTATCAAAATAAAATTGAGAGCATCAAAGGTGAAGTAGCTATACTTACAAATCAGCTTGAACAAATGCTGAGCTCCAAGAATGGAAAAGGGATTTCTGCACAACCACTTATAGGGCACCAATAACTCACATCCCTGTAACATGTCAGAACTTGGGGGAAGCTTCGGTAACAGAGCAACACTTTGTGCATACCATCCCTATCTAGCCAACTCAAGCTCCAACTACCATGGATTTAACAGTGATTGAACCTTCTAAAGGTAGGTTTAGCTGTATTATGAGCCAAGCTAAGATATCCACCTTAGAAGAAAGATTAAAAGCAGTTGAAGAAAATAATATGATTCACTTGGTGATCATAGCTAAAGTTTGTTTGGTTCCCAATATTATGGTGCCAAAGAAGATTAGAGTGCCATATTTTGTTAAGTATATCGAACTAGAATGCCCATACACCCATCTCCAGTCATACTACAATAAGATGGTTGAAATGATACATAACAATAAGATGACGATATGTTCTTTCTAAGATAGTCTCACTAGATTTGTTTTAAGCTGGTACATGAGACTAGACAATATAAGGATCAAGGCATTAAAAGATCTAGTAGATGCTTTTTTGAAGCAATATAAATTTAATCTAGAAACTACCCCTAATAGAACCATCCTAATGGCTATGAAGAAGAAAAATCAAGAGTCTGTGAGGGAATATGCATAAAGATAATGAGATAAGGAAACACATATTTAACCTCTACTGATGAATACATAAATGGTGATGTTATTTGCCACTACCTTTCAATCCCTTTATTATGAGCATTTGATAGGAAGCTCAGCTTAATATTTTCATGAAGTTGTGAGGATTGCTGAAAGGATTGAACAAGCTATCAAGATAGGAAAGATTGAAGGTTGACACGACTAAAAGATTGATTTTTTCTCCAAAGTACAGGAGTGTCGAAGTAATAAATAACCCGGTAAGATCATGGTTGAACCATAAGGAGGTTAATTGTGTAAATTATGGTTGAACCATAGGGAGGTTAATTGTGTAAATTATAAATAACAATAATACAACAACAATAATA
>NW_011500099.1:141393-147267 GCF_000495115.2 Populus euphratica
TTGTCAGGTATTCATGATTATAACTTATGTTAATAACAAATCAAATTCCTTTTATAGTACACGTGTCGGTTATACCATATGGTTGGGCTATAAAAGTGTCAAGTATTTGTTGTACTAAGTGTTATACAACATAAATCTAGACTAACCATTTAATAAGCAAAGTATTAAAAATAAACAAGATAACAAATATAAAACATGTTAGTCAGTGACAGAGGCAGGGGGGCTATTAGGGGCCCCGACCCTTGCAAGGAATTTTTTTTTTCCAATCATCAATGTCCCTTTGACTTGTTGCTTTCTAGAGACAAAAATGTGGAATTTTTGTTTTCAAAAGAGAAGAACTATTGAATGAAAATACGCCTATTTTTTTTAGTGAAAAAGTCACTATCAAGAACCCATAAATTAAGTTATTCCTTCCCCTGACAATTCCCTTGATAATGTTTAGTAAAATAACTGAAATTTTAATCTTTTTAGAATCATTTTTTTTATAAAATTTGGCCACCCTTACTTTTTTTTCTTACTCTGCTCCTGATGTTAGTATCAAACATTAAAGTCCATGTTAAATGTACACTATACTTGTTCTTACACCATTAGTGTAACATTTTCACTTTGACATAAAAAACATAGCTAAATATAATGAAATAGAGAAACATAAATAAACAAGATAAGAACATAAATAAGATAAAAGTTAACTAAGTAAAGGAAATGAAATGAAAAAGTATAAACAAGATATTAATGAAAGCAAAACTTAAGCATTACAAAAATATAAAGAGAGAAAGCAAAAGTATGATCTTGGTCTAGAAACTAAGATGCCTAAATGCATGACAGATGCCTCCTTTTATAGGCCATAATTTAAAACTATTGATTTGATGACTAATTGTTGAGTGGGTGACCATATCTTGACTTGGTAACAATCCTTATCTTCTTGTCTGCCAAAAGCATAATTGATAACGTCAGAATTTGAACCAATCTCCTCATGAAAGTTCTAAGAAATTGTGTCAGCTTTTTAAAAAAAAAAATTGAGGTCATTTGAACTTTTAGAACTCGAGATATGTGCTGAACACTAAATAATGTCTGGGTTATATGACTGATTCAAACTTTTATATTGTTACTAAGATTTGGATTTCCAAACAGCAGAATTTAGTCTTGCCTTCCCATGAAAGTTTTATGCTTATGTCTTAACTTTCCATCCATATAAAGCAGTCCTAAATTAAAGTTCTACAGTTTCAGTTATGATCCAATTACCGAACAGTGTTCCAGTTTGGACTAAACCAGCGTCTCTTTTTTAAGGTTCACCCTCTCTTTGTCCTTTCGATTTCAATACTTCAATACCTCAATTCATCAATTAATCCTTTTATTTATGTGATAGACCTATATTTAGGATGAATATTTACCATAAATTAAAGGTATCTTATGATATCGAATTTGTTATTATAAAACATGCTCTAGTTAAGGTGTTATTGATATTACAAGTGCAAAATGATGATATAAAATATTGATAAAAATACACTTTTAAGTACTAATCAATAACCCGAGTTTTTAGATTTTTTTAAAAAAGCACTTGCGATGCCTAAATATCTTACTGAAAAAATAATACGGACTTGCAGCGTAGTGTGGGCACCAGCCTAGTAAAGAACTAATTGAAAAAGGAAAACCAATAATACTTTGTTTTTTTTTTTTTATAAAAAATTCAACATTCAACATTGATTTATTGGAGATCGTGCTTTATAATTTATTTCAGTTTAATTTCTATGATGTCATCCGAGTCTCATGATCCAAGTCATGAGTTTTGTGAGTTAACTTGATTGACTTGTGTTTTTTTGAGTTGTTTTTGTAATTGATTTTTTTTTTAATTTAGATTGATTGAGCACTTTATAATTTATATTGGTTTAATTTCTATAAGGTTATCTTAATCTTATAGTCCAAGTTAAGGGATTGATGAGTTAAACCTAGTTGACTCGAGTTTTTTTTTTTTATCCTTTAATTAATATTGTATTGATTGAGAATTGAGTTTCATAATTTATTTTTGTTGTTTTATTTGGGTTATCCTAATCTTATGGTTCAAATTTGGTAGGTTAACATATGTTAACTTGAGTGCTTTTTTATTTTTGTAATTTTATTTTTCAATATTGAGTTAATTGAGAATTGAGTTTAAAAATAATTTTTAATTTATTTTCTATGAGGTTATCACAGTCATAATCTAAGTTGCAGATTTTAAATGTTAATATAAGTTAATTCGGGTCGATCTAGTATATTGTTGTCTTATTATTATTTTTAAATATATCATATTAAAAAAATTTTAGTTAAACTATATATTTTTCTCTGATTATCCATATTGTTTTTAAACCTACCCAATTAATTAAGTCACATATAATAAATCTTTACATGATTTATATTTTTAAAAATATGTTAGTAATATTTAAATATTTAACTGTTTTTTTTAAATTAATTTGACAATGAGTACGGCTAAATAATATAAAGCCATATTGATTCAATCTGGCCAGTACTATCAAAGGATATAATTGACCAGATCAATAGCAAAAGCCTCAATTTGTCACAGCCTCAATAACTAAGTGACAAAAACTGTCATTATGCCTAAGTTCTATTAGAGGGGAGACTAAAACCAGAGATAGTCGTTGTGAAGAAGAGACCCAAAAAAATAAATAAAAAAATGGCTGCTTCTACTTCACTAACCTCGTCGGCGACAGAAGAAGAGATAACGCTGACGGTTAAATGGAGCGGAAAGGAGTACACTGTCCGAGCCTGTGGCGACGACTCAGTAGCTGGGTTGAAGCGCCGTCTCTGCGAACTCACCAACGTTTTGCCCAAGAGGCAAAAGCTTCTTTACCCCAAAATTGGTAACAAACTCGCTGATGACTCCGTTTTTCTCTCTCAATTACCCCTCAAACCATCTCTCAAGATGACCATGATTGGGTAACAAACTCTCCCTCTCTCTGTGCATACCAAAGACTAAGCAAAAATTGGTTTCTTTAGTGATCTATGTGCTTGTTTCTTGATGGGTTTTTCTTGATGATGCTCTTGTGCTGATTAATGGGCTTTGTTTTTGTAAAATGGAGTGGTTTCTGTGAATTTTCTGAATTTCCTGTGGAAAAGACAGCATTTTTGTGTCTGGGTTTGTTTGTCTACTTAGAAAGAACTAAGAGAAAGTGGTTTCGCTACTTTTTCTTGGTGAGGCTTATGTTTGTAAGCTCAAGAACCAATTATGAATGATTAGGGCAAACCAACCCCTCTGGTCTCGGTTTCAGTCTTGGTCCCTACGTGTAAAAAGTTGATCTTATTTTTGCAATGGTGAAAGTTTTTCGACAAAGAGCTTTTGCTGGATTCTCTCCTGAAGACGAGGGCTGAGTTCTAGAAAACTAGATAAAGAACTTTTAAGGAAGAAATGAATAGAGATAAGAAATTGGCGAGGAAGTGGATGAATGGGGCTTTTTGATTGAAGAAAATTTGACAGGTTCCTAGGAAGTACTCGGGATGATTTTAAAATATTTGCAAGGTAAATTGTTTACTTGCTAGAATCCTTGTGAACTGCACTAATAGAAGTTGCTGTATGGTTTTGTGTCATGAACAAAGCACTGGAGGATGACAAGTTCTTTCTCAAAGTGAAGCACCGGATTCTTATTTATTAGTTTCAAAATGGTTGGATTCTTACAATATTGTGGAGACACTAAGCTTTTGTGAATATAGATGTTCCAAATCCAAGTCAAAAAATCAGAAGTAGCATAAATTTGATTTAATTAATTCCAATCCTTATTGCATGCTTTAACGTTTCTGAACATGATTTCTGTGAGAGTCTAGTCTTGTTGGAGGTTGGAGGTGAACATGTAAAGCTTTTTTATTCTCCCTCTTCTGTCCTTTTCTTTTAGGGTACTTAGTCGGTAGTCAAGCCTTCGTCAATTTAAGGTCTTCCTCACTGAATTAGTATCTCATTGGCAACATGTAATGCTATTGTAGGATGCCCTTTTTTTCCCTGCATAGCACATTGCAGTCATATGGGCCGAAAATTAAACTATTGACAAAGGCAGTGATGGAATAAGGGTGCCTATCTTCTATGATACAGAATATGCAGGATGTAACTATGATAACTGCTGTAAATCTCAGCAAATAGAGTGTAGGGCTGTATAGATTATTCATTCTATGGTGAAATTTTGTACACTTTCATAGCTTCAGCATTTTATTCCTAGCAACTTGTTTTAAAAATTTAGTGGAAGCAGAATGCATAATAATACAAGTTGTACATTACTACATTGAAATGAAAATTCATTCTTCCTAGTGCGCTATAGGTTGAATTTGTCTGATATAAGAATTTGCTATTGCAAAAAAATAAAGTCACGATCACATTTGTTTAAGTTTGTAATGACAAGGAGTCAGTCTGTTACATCTATGTCATCTTTAATTTATTATATTGCAATTTCAATCACAAGAGATTATTACTCTTTTAATTTTAATCTCATTTGAAATGGATACTAAATACCACTACAGAACTGTTGAAGATGATATAATAGTGAATCAAATGGACTCTCCAGAGATTGTTGATGATTTTGAACTTGGGCAAGATGAAGCAGTTGACATTGAAGATGATGAAGTCAATAAGCAGAAACTGAGGAGGCGTATTGATCAATACGAGGTTAGCTTTAAAAAAATTCCTGGTTAATTAATTAAGTGAATTGTATCTTGTGAGTTCCACGGGAATATAATATGTGCTTGGATTTATCTTTTTATTCTGGATGCTTGACACTCGTGTACATGTATGCTTTGTAAGAGATTTAAACCTTCCTATGCTATTCGTCCAAGAAACATGGTGTTAAAATATTACTGCATTTGTCATTCACCTTACCCTATAGCTTGATGAATCTCCTCATACCTTTTCATTTAATGATTTGTTTACAGCTTACTTTCTCCTAAAGCATGGCTATCATGCTCAAGCTAACCCATGCCAATATATAGATTGGCAGTAATGATGCCACTCAGCCTTTTTCAAACTAGTAGGACACCAAAGTATTTAGTTTTAGTGACATGAGATGCTGAATACATGGCTAATATTACTATCCCTTATGAAGCATCTGTAGTGTGATAGATATTGTTTTTCTGAACCTCGTTGTGGAGTAATGCTGCAGAGTCTTGCAGTGGAGCTTCTCTAGTGGATGTTTAACACAACTGGAATTTTGTATTAACCTTTTTTCCTGTCAAGTGTGGTGGTTATCTTCCTATCCTTTAATCACTTTTGTTCTGAAAAATATCTGTTTTTGTTAAAGACAAGGTGAAAAAAGCTTTGCATGAAATCCAAATGTGTGATTCTATTCTTCATATGAAATAAATGGTAAAAACACAGGACTATATATGGAATCAATTATGGAGTTTGTACTAGCTTTTCAATGTGCCCACCACTGCTAAATAGCCAATTCAGCTTTGGTACTAAGTTTAAAACTGTACTTCCTGTCTTTCTGCTGCTAGTTTTTTTACGGAATTGAAAACTTTCTTTGGTTTCATATGTTTGTTGTTACTCAATTTTGGACCCCACGTGCTAGAGATGGTGTATACCCGTTTTGAACCAAGTGTAGGAGTGTAGCTCATGTTTGCTAGAAAATTGACAAAAGCGGAGGAGAAAGAGATTTTTTTCGAACCTTGTTTCAACCATCTCCTGCTCTCTTTATCCTTCCCCACTGCTACCGAAATTGTCAGGATTCTTAGGCTAATTAGGATTCTTTATAATGCTAAATTCATTCCTTTTTTACATGGGCTGTAAGGTTGAAATAAATCCCTTGAAAGTGGCACTAGAAAACCTAGTTCTAGTGCTGCCGCAATTTTTTTTGTTCCAACTTAAACCCTGATTCTGACTTGGGTTCGTGCAATATCTGA
>NW_011500099.1:148121-148928 GCF_000495115.2 Populus euphratica
AGCTGCACCCTGCATCTGATTTCTTTCCCTTTTTCTCTGCTGTTTTCCTTTCTCATCACCTTTGATTATTGGAGCTAAAGACCACGTTTTTGTTGCCTCATTTCAAAGGGAGCAGCTGGCCCTATGGAAGGAAAGAAAAGAGCCACACCATCCTCCAAAATTGAAAAGAAATCAGATGTAAAACACCACCACAAAATCAGAATATTGCAGTTTTCTTTTGCGTTTTTTTTACTGCAAATCAGTAGGGATTTGCGTCCTAGGATTAATGCATTGAATCTTTCCTAAATAGATATGTTAGACTATATATAAGCCCCTCTAATGACCTAGGGCGGGAGAAAGAACGAGAAGAGAAGAGAGAAAAAAACGATTAGCAAAGGAAAGCAGAAAAATAAGAGAAGAAAACGGAGAGAAAAGAAAAAACGAGGGGCAGGGAGTTAGTAAAAAAACACAGAGAAGAGAAAGGAAAGGAGGCACAACTTTTTCAATTCCGTTCTCAGACGAACAACGTCGCTGCAGTTTCTTGAGTTTCGTTCCCAAGCATTCGGTTTTCCATTCCTAGGCATTCGGTTTTCCATTCCCAGGTCTGTTTCCTTTTCTTTCATCCTGCAGCATGCATTTTTTGCTTTTAAGTTTTCATTGTTCAAGTGAATTAATTCACTTGAACAGTATTCACCAGCCTCCTTTATATTGTTGTTTATACTAGGCATTCGGTTTTCCATTCCAAGGTCTGTTTCTTTTTCTTTCATCCTGCAGCATGCATTTTTTGCTTTTAAGTTTGCACTGTTCAAGTGAATTAATTCACTTGAA
>NW_011500099.1:149771-170230 GCF_000495115.2 Populus euphratica
GATTTCTTTCTTAAGAAATTTAGTTACAATCGAACCAAAAAAAACTGACGAGATTAGAAAACACCAACACCATAGCAATTATAAGATAAACACCAAGCAGCTTACCTTAGGTAGGGCGTACTAGGGGTGCTAAACCCTTCCCCGTACGCAACCAGTCTCTTTCCTTAGAATCTCTGAAAGACCAGTTAGGTTTCCTAGTGACCATAATACTAGGTGGCGACTCCCTTTTACACAAAAATAAAACTAAGAGACCCCGAAATCAATTGATGGTCGCCGCGACGCCGCGCTCTGCTCGCGAGGGTGCGACAATGTTGAAGCCTTCCTTTTTGTCTTGGTTAACCTAGTCATCTTATATATCTGAAATCACATATATCTAAATGCTTCTTGTCAAAATTATGTTGTTGGTTTTTAAGTAATAAAAGTTGATTTCAATTGCCTATTGAAGTCTTATGAAATCTATTCCAGAGCACTACCACCTTCTCGTTAGTCTGTGGCTGCAAATTTTGAGATTTAATCAATATCTTGATTGCATGTGTTTCAGTCGCTAGACAATATAGCAAATTATCTTTGGCTTTGTAAACTATTCTCTTAACTTTCAGTTTTTGAAAGAGGATAAAAAATAAGGAATTTAATGGAGTGGAAGGTCAAAATGTCACAAAGTGGTATATGTACATGTATATGTGCATGTGTCTACTTAATGGATGGGGACATCTTAAAGAAATTTTGTGAAAGGTTATTTATTTAATTTTTTGGTCTTTATTTTGATGGAGGGATGGTGTCTGATAATTGGAGTGCATTTAATGTTGAGGTGAAATGTTCATCTAGCTGGTGCATAAGTGTTGCCCGGTGCTTTGTGTATTTAGTAACCAAGCTGTTGTTTCCTCTATATTTTCCACCATTTGTTTTCTCTGCACAGAAGATTATAAAAAGTGCCTATTATGTACCTAATCATAAACAAGGACCCATGGTTTTTATCTACCAAGTATGGCATGATACCTCTAAACTGACATTAATTTGCATGCACGATTTGATACTTCATTTTTCTGCACAAAGCTTGTGAGTAATGTCCATGTTTGTTGTGTTTGGATCTGTAGATTGAACTTAAAAATCCATGTCGTCCAGGGAAGAAACTGCTTGTTCTGGACATTGACTATACGCTGTTTGATCACCGATCCACAGCAGAGACTCCACTTGAACTCATGCGACCATGTAAGTAGCTAGGTTGTAGGAATTTTTTGTTACAGTTAATTTCTAATGTTGTCATCTGGTGCAGATCTTCATGAGTTTCTCACTGCCATTTATGCAGAATATGACATAATGATATGGTCCGCAACCAGGTCAGATCCTCAATTTACTTTGATTTTTTCTCTTTCTTTGTGCTGGCTTTCTACTTTTCCTCCCCTTCCCAAGCCTGATAAATGAAGTGATGCAGAAACAGTTGTAAACACATGAACACAACACTCAAGAGAACCAATTCTGTGGAAAACTCAATTTATTTGATCAATCAATGCTCAAAACACAACTAGCATATTTAATGGCACCAACCAAATAGAAATAGGAAAAGTAGATCCTAATAGCATTAAAAATTAAAACATCCCTATAAAAATAGGAAAACCTACTAAATAATAACTCAACATTCCTACTTTACTACTAAATTGTAAATATTAATATTCCTAAATAATACTAAAAATTAAAATGACTAACACAATATAAAATTCCAAAAGAGTAAAATACTAAATGTACCTCTTTTCTACAGCATGAAGTGGGTTGAATTGAAGATGGGACAGTTGGGGGTCCTCAACAATCCTAACTACAAAATCACAGCTCTTTTAGACCACTCGGCAATGATTACAGTTCAGTCAGACTCTTGTGGGATCTTTGAATGCAAGCCACTTGGGTTGATTTGGGCTAAATTCCCAGAGGTGCAACTTTAAGACACGTGTGTATTATTTTCCATCGTCAATGTGTTACCCAAATAACAGTGACATACTGACTTGCACCATGTTTTAATATTTTTCAAATACCGTGGAGAAAATGGAACCATTTTGTTTCTTGCATGAAGTCCAATTGTCAAGCACCACAAGTTGACATGCTTTCTTTTTGGTTCAGTTTTACAGTTCAAAAAACACTATAATGTTTGACGATCTGCGAAGAAATTTCATGATGAACCTGCAAAATGGTTTGGTAATCAAGCCATTCCGAAAGGCTCATGCAAATCGAGATAATGATCAGGAGCTAGTGAAGCTCACACATTACTTGCTCGCCATTGCAGATCTCGATGACTTAAGTGTCCTGGATCATAAAATGTGGGAGTTCTTTGCAGACGAACTGAGTGATGTACCTGAGTGACATTAATGAATTTTGAAACCTTAAGCTTATGTCTTCCTTTTGAGGCAGGTAGTTTGTGTTCTTTTGTTTCAGTTATCATCTCTGTCAAACCTCACTTGTTATTGCTGCCAAAACATTGTCTCTGGCAATACATTGGACCAAAATGTAGATATCTACTATAGCTTCTTATCTCATTAGGGGAATTCCAAATATAACGGAAAATTTATGGCTAACTATTAATGGTATACATACATAAATTGTTACCTAAGTTTCTCATTGCAGATCTATGGAAATCATATGAAAGAGATCAAGGTGTTTTTAAAAGTGATCAGTGATTTAATTAATTATTATAGCTATGGTGTAAGAAATTTTGTGTTGTCATCATGGTGGAGCATATTGATGTTATTATTACACTAATAATGGCAACAATGATGAATGATGGTGGATTGTGTTATGCAAACATTGGTGAGGTGAATGCCATCTAACCATGGAGATGATGGACAATGTTTGATTTGTTAAAGTGTTGCAATTTGCATGATTTGTTGTTTTCAGAGACCGGAGGAGAGAGGGTTGGGGGGGGGGGGGGGGGGGTGTTTGGGGGGCATTATGGAACATGTATATGGATCCCTCATGGGGTGCAGCTCATATGGAAGTGGTAGTTCTAGATGGCTGATGTTATGTTCAGCGTGTAGTCATTGGCCCTCTGGAACCTTATCAAGGGAGTGTTATGGGTCATTTGGCAACATTATAAAAACTATTGTGCATAAAAAACACTGGAATTTAAAATTATAAACTACTCAATTACACATGTTTGTTCTGGCATACCCTTGTAATTTCTAATGAGATCTTCCATTTCAGGGATGCCAAGGTTGGATTCGGATATAGAGCAAAAGGCCAGCCTGTTTGTGTTCCTTTCTTTGTTCTATAAATCACAAGAACTGAACATTCTTGGAGGATGCAGGGGAATGGTTTCAGATGAAATTTTAGAATTCCATGCCTTGTTCTATCCCAACTTTCAAGGTAGCTCTATAACTTCCTTTCTATTTGATTAATACATCAGTCAAGTGTAGTGCTGCAAAACACATATAAAAGACAATTTGATCTAAGCTCTCTACTTGTATGCTAATGGCCTGGGTTAGCTCTAGATTTCTAATGCTCAGACCCTGTGAAACTTGTATGGTGGTTAGTAAATGAGTAGTTCTTGTGGATGGAAACCTTAGTCGAGATAATTGGTGCGTGTGGTTGTCTGGTGGGTTAGCGCAAAAGAGTTGCCAGATTTACATAGTTAGAGGGTTTTCTAGGTTTTTTAATTATGCATTTAATTTTTTTTCATCTTCCTTGGCAGCTTGTTTTCCTTTCATTTTTTTTTAAAAAAAAACAGCTAAGATACATCAGAGTTAAAAAAAAAAAAAACAGCTAAGATACATCAGAGTTTGCAATCACTAGGATCTTCCCAGTGTAATACATTTATCACCCTTAAACCTAGCCTAGAAGGCCATCGCATGAGCAGCTCTATTGTTAGCTCGACGAGCATGATTCAGTAGACTTGAATGGAAGAACCAATTTGGCCACCTTATTTTAAACATCAATGGCAGCATTAAAGTTGAACTTCACCATCCCTGTCGACCAGATGGTTGTCCATTTTGGATGAGCAGGAAGGTTAGTCGTCTTCATAAGAATGCTTTAAATCATTGTTATAAAACCGGCTTGCTCAGGTAAAACTGTTGACTTGGGATCTAGTCTTACTCTGGGTCAGGTTTTATGTAACCATGACTTGGGTAAATTTCCTCAACTTAGCTTATTGATCTGGTTGTGAGATTTGATTTGATATTTTTTTAAATGATGTTTTAGACTGAATTGGGCAGGCACACTTAACTTATGATTCAAATTTTGGGTTTATGCAAAATAATTAATGTCTTTATGAATTGAATTTTTAGTAGAATCTTTTACGTATTTCAAAAAAGAGATATGGATAACGGAAAACAAAAAAGATTTAGTAATTTATAATTCATTAATTTAAAGTGCAACCATTTACTTACATCATAGAACTTCTTTTTTTTTTGTTAAATTTAATTTTTATGTTAACAAAATTCAAAGCATGTTGTATGATTCTTTAGTTTTGCGTTTAAAAAGTATTTTTTTAAAAAATTAAAATTATTTTATTTTTTATTTATTTTAAATTAATATATTTTTAACGTTTTTAAATTATTTTAATAGGTTAGTGTTAAAAATAATTTTTTTTTAAAAAATTATTTATATATATATTTTAATATAAAAAATTACTTAAAAAATAATTATAACTACACCACCAAATAAACTTAACATGTATAAATCACGAAGCATCAAATCACTGCCTCTTGCCACCATTGGCCGTGTGTATACATATGCCGCCAACATTACCACTTGTTGGTTTGTTTCAATTGTATGGTAATAGTTGTGTTTTTTATATGACGCCAGCATTACCACCGGTTGTTTTGTTTCAATGGTATAATAATAGTTTTGTGTTTTTTATATGAAAATATATATTTTTTAGAAAATTATATTAACTTAAATTTTTTGTAAAGTATTTTTAAAATGTAAAATTTAATAAATTTAATTATTAGAATATGTTCACATCTCTATCATGACAGGAAAGTTTAGCTGTCAAGCTCAAGGGCTTGACTCCTTACTTAAGATGAGTCAACTTTGTTTAAGATATCCATTGAGTCAATTTTGTTTATATATGAGTTAATTTTTTTTAGTAAAATAATATTGTTTTATTTTTGAAAAGGATTTCCTTGTGTTAATTGGTGTTAATTGGGTTGAGATTGAATTGGGTCAAAAAGGATTTCCTTGTGTTAATTGGGTTGAGATTGAATTGGGTCAATCGAATTATTGTCAAGAAAATTTTATCAATTCAATAATTTAAATCAAGTCTTGAGTTTGAAAATTAAAATTTTCAAGTTAAATTGTGTAAGGTTTAATAATAGTTGTTGTATCCTCATCATCTTTAACCTTACCAAGATTAAAAAATAATAATAATAATAATAATAAAATATTTTGAAAATGTACTGGGGACAAGCAGATATTAAATTAATACTAATTAAAGTTATATTTTGAAATAATTTTAATATATTAATATCAAAATTATAAATTTGATTTTTTTATTTTAAAATTCAAATCAGTTTGATAAATCGACTAGGTATATGGCCAACTTGAGACTTGAATTAGTTTATGTTAAAAACAAATTACTTGGTGACTTATAACTTGATGAACTTGGTCAAAATCCAAACATTAATAAGTGAACGTTTTTTGTTTTTATGAAAATATTGTTTTGATTTTTAAAAAAATTAGATTCAATCCTCTTGATCATTACTAGAGTTTTACCTTGGGTGAATCCTGTTTTGATTTTAAAACTATGACTCTTTAGATTCTTACAAAAACATGAACCAGCGAATAACTAAATATGAGATTGGTCGGTAGAGATGGTCACGCTTCATGTCAACCTTTGGTGGAGACAATTATGGGTATAGAAGGAAGTTAACTTATGCCAACAATTGAGTTATTTTTATTAGCTTCATCATGTCCTTTCTATTCAAATTAAGCTCATAGGACACCGAGGAGCATGCATACTGCATCAAGAAGAAGAGGGAAGAAACTTGAAAGCCAAACCATACAATACTTCTCATGCATGACATTGATTACTGCTAAACAAATTATTTAACTAATTAAACAGAATTCTATTATTTTAACATTACCAAATCCGAGCAAGCAATAGTAAATCGCCTTTCCAAACGGCTCCAGCTAGGCTATAAGGCTAGAATTACCACCGGTGGATAGTGAAGACTATTTTCGTAGCTACAGCTTATAGGTCAAACTCTTCAAAGACCATACAGGGGAAGATCCTCGACGTCGACCCAAATATCTTGCCCCATCAAGATCATCACTTTTCGTTGAGCTTTCACCGTGTACCTCCTGAGCATGCCATCTCTCTCCATGAAGAAGACAACCCTGTCTTCGGGAACAAGGCCTTTCTGCTCTACAAAACGATGCCAAGAAGAGCGTAGAAGAACAGGTTTTGGGTATGCTCCAGTCAGACGGGTTGATAGACAAAACTTCCATGCATTATCAGTAGCATCGATTGCTTCAAATTTCATCATATGGGCTCCTTGAGGAAACGAAAACGCCTCCAGGACATGGGTTGGAAATGAAAGAGTATGGCTTATATGGGTCGGTTTTTGTTTCTTCGTGAAGAGATGTACCTGTTCCATTCCTTTTCAGGAGATACAAGAGTTTCTGTGAAGAGAGAAAGCTAGGGTGGGAGCAGAGATTAGCTATATAGACACTAGGAAACAAACTCAGAGAAAGGAAGGGGGAGATGCCCTATATATATAAAGTCGGTAAGATGAGATGGGCATGGCAAAAAAAAAAACAAGAGAGAGAGATGCCTAATGTGATGTGTATACGTGGGCTCGACAAAAAAAGGTCAACAAACTTACAAAGATTTGAGCAAAAATTATATTTAATCAATCATTAGAGTGTAATTATTCCTAATAAATTATATTTACAAAGTTTTTTTTTTTTGGTTATAAACACACATAGCTACAAAACATAATTCAACCCTAATTTAATTTAAACATAAAATTTGTCATAATAAAATAGAAGCTTGAACTCAAGAAAATCTCTTGAAGGTAAACCCAATTGAGTTATGGATTCATGGGAGATTTAGAAAAAGATTGCGATGATTTTAATGGCCGGTAAATTCAACGAATGATTCCAGTGGCCCACAACACATCACCATATCAAGCAATTCCAAGCTGAGCTATATCAGAGTGTGTTCATGGATGGATCAGTCTACCATATAAGTTCAAAATAGATTACTTTTTCATGTGATTGACTTGATTGGAAAGTCAAAAGGGTACCTATGGCTAGGGATCTATAGAGACAGTGAAGATGGGTTTTGGTGTTTTCCACTATCTCCTAAATTACTATTTATAAAGGCAAAGCTTCTAGAGCTATCAAGTTAATTAATGGCTCGTTAATTATTTTTACTACAATATTTTATTCCTGTTCTTAATAAAATAATCAAAGTGGTAGTGTTTGGATTTTGTTTAATTATATCAATAGAACCATTAAAAATTCAATTAGACCACACAAGTTTAACGAATTAATTATTTATCATATCTAGTTTAGTTATAAATCTGATTTAAGTTAGACTTTATATTCTAGATTTTTCAAGGCATTTTTTTCTTAATTAAATATGATATGATTTAATTAGGTTAATCAAGTCATTAAAAATCTTATTAGATTAAATGAGTTTGACTATGTTAATGTTTTGTCCAATATAATTAAAAACTAAACTTAAATTAAATTTTAAATCTTGAATTTCTGAACTCAACCCAAATTTAACAACTACATATAATCCTATTGAACATATATATATATATATATATCCTATTGAAAGGGTTCCCAATCACAATGGTCATGATTTCACTATCATAACTCAAACTTGTTAAAGGAGCCTTCTTTTATCCTATGTTATGAAAATCTTGAAAACTATGATCAAATTTGAACATTTTTACTAATTATTGGAAGCTTCAGTAGACATTTAGCATGCCCATCACTGGCAGTAAGTACATGTCCTCGTCGAATCTAAACTTTATTTCAATTGTTTTAGAAATTGAAGCAAGAATTTCAGAGTGTAATTTCTGGGTTATCCACTCGTAAATTAATTAATATAATGTTGAGGACATTAAGTGAAAGAAAAAACAGGCGACATAAGACATTATTTTGGCTATGAAAGATGAGGCTAGTACTATTTCAATTACTATGAAAAAGAAGTATCCATTGATTTACCATTTAAGAGTAATGACAGTTAAATTTCTAAATCTAGCGAGCTATAGTTTTCGTGACTTCACTACTTTATGAATATTAATATTAAAAATAAAAGAAAATAGCTATCCTATGTAGAAATTTAACTTCTTGATAAGTGGATTTGTTTTATATTTATTGTTCAAAATTTCAATCTTAAATCATTTAAGTTAAATGTGATCTCAATTATAGTATATGTTTTTGGAGATAAATGAAATAGAAAGAAAGTGTTGTGTAAATAATAATAATAATAACAATAAGCCTCTTTTCTTTGTTTGAAAGCTAAAATTAGAAATAGAAAATAAAGAAACGAATTAACATAAATCTTTAACTTTCTTCCTTTATACACACAAAATTTATCTGCCCAAATTCAGAGAAAATTGAAGTAAATAAAAAATACAGACAGTATTTCACTCGTAAAATCCTATAAAAAATTGTCTTTATTTTTTTTCATCATTATATCTAAACAAACAAAACATCATTTTTTATTTGCTATATAGACTATTTATTTATTTTGAATGTAAATGATTTCTTTAAAATATGATAAAAAAAGAAACTTATTCTTTGTATAGAAAAATAGAAAGATTAATGGTGTTCCGAGAACAACTATCGACACCGTATTAATTATTCTTTGTGATTCTTTTTTTTTTTTGAAAAATAGACACAAAGACAAGAGTGGATATAAAATTTATTACCCAACAAGAAAATGATAAAATACTCTATAATTATTTTTAGAGAATTTTTCTTTAAATAACTAATAAAATCTCACAATTTTGCACCATAAATTAACTCAATAAAAGCCAGAACAATCATGCCCTCATTGCTTAAAAAAAGAAAGAAAAAAAACGAAGTTTTAACATACCATAACTCCTTTAATAATTAACTTTGATGAATGTTAGGAAACAAAGACTAATTAGAAGCTATCCACATCAATACACGTAATAGCTGTGGAAAAACTTGGATGCTTTGGTTTCTGGTCCAGGCAATTCCCAGGAACCTTCCGACTAGGAAGTTTCCTCGGTGCTTCCCCTTGTTCGTTTCCATGACTCTGCCTCTATGTGGAACCCATAGAAGAAATTTGTGGCCATAATATTGGAGTTTTCAATTAAGTAAGAGCATATATGGACCACCCAGGAAACTAAAATTCATTTCGATCTGTGCGTGCTGCTCGAGCAAAGACTGGGTTAATCTTGGTTTATCAGATCGACAGTACTATTGCACATGAAATTAGTCCATACATTGACATTTTAGGTTTGATTGATCCAGGTAAAGACAAGTTTGTTCGTTCATGGAGATTGAATGATAAAATCTTTGTATTTTTGCTGCCAACTTTTATTCATATGTGGACTGGTAATAGTAACTATATATAATTTGCCTCAACAAAAATATTGTATAATATGGACATATATAAAAGATATATATTTTATAAGATGTTTTTTTTTTCAAATTAAATCTGGAAGTTGTTGTTTCATATTAATTCTTACTATTTTTCTTTTCATTTCCGGATTTTTTTTTATTATTAGTTTTTAAAAATCTATTTAATTCAGGTTTTATTAGTTAGGTTAATTTAACTTATCTATTGACAAAAAATTGTTAACAATTCAGAAACATGAAATCGCAATTCTCTCTATAATATAATTGTAATTTAAGAGTTTGTGGAGCCATGATTTTCTTTTCCATTTTTGCTATACACTGCCTTAAAATAAATTAATGAAGCATATAGTGACTCCCTCATATATACAGTCTTGAAGTACTTTGCACATGAAATTAGTCCATACATTGACATTTTAGGTTTGACTGATCCAGGTAAAGACAAGTTTGTTCATTCATGGAGATTGAATGATAAAATCTTTGTATTTTTTCGAACTTTTATTCATATGTGGACTAGTAATTGTTACTATATATAATTTTCCTGTATGATATTGACATATATAAAAGATGACTTTTTTTTATTGGAAAAAAAGGACGGTGAAAGAAAATAGGTGTGCTTTTAAAGCTTAATATACTGTGGTTGTTATTTTTTATTTAAGAACAAAATTAATTAATTAGTTCAATATCAGTTAAATAAACCAAATTTCAACTTTATATCCTACTAAAAATGCCACAATCACAGCTTTTTAGTCAGGAATAAGTCATAGGTTATAAGTTATTTGTTATGATGATTGACTCGAATAAAATTTTTATATAAATAAGTTGTCTAGATAAAATAACTTCCAAATAAATAAATAAGTTTTTATTAGGTTTTATATATCCAAGTAAATAAAATCATAAATCAACTCAGATTTTTAATTAATTTAATTATTTCCTTTATTTTTTTTTATCAATCACCATAAATTCCAATTCAACCTTAGCTAGTTCCAAGTGGACCATCATTTTGTTTCAAGTTTTAGACCACCATTTTGGTTTAAGTTTTATAATTGTGGCTACAATACAAACTATGTTAATTTTTATATATTTTTATGAAACTAATAATTGTTTTATTTTTTTATACTTTTTGATTAAAAAAATTCATGATAGTATTTTTTTTATTAAAATTTAATTCTCATGTGATGCTAAGCTTTTTGTTAAAAAAAAATTATTTTGTTTTCATAAAAAAACATGTATTTTTTCTAGGAAAAACAATTAATAAAAAGGAGACATTTGGTTAAAGATTTTTTTTCCTTATTGATTTAAATAATTTCAATTCTTGAAAATATTTATTTAAATTTTGTTAGGTTTTCATTCAAAAGATTATGTTATCCATAAAAAAATACATGTTTTCATAAAACATAAATGAAATATATGGATAAGAAAATAAATTTTTAATTGAAAATAAATTTTATTCTCTATAATTTAATCATTTAATTTCTTAATATTATTTATTTTAATTATTTTAAAATTTTTAACAATAAATATAAAACATGTTATATTTTTGTATGTGTAAAATCACGATACATCATTTTAAATTATTACATCAACCAATCTAGTATTTATTATTAAGATAATAGCTTTGCTTTAGTATTTTTATTTTCGAACTTTTATTCATATGCGGACTAGTAATTGTAAATATATATAATTTGCCTGTATGATATGGACATATATAAAAGATATTTTTTTTTTTTGAAAAAAAGAACGGTGAAAGAAAATAGGTGTGCTTTTAAAACTTAATATACTGTGGTTGTTATTTTTTAGTTAAGAACAAAATTAATTAATTGGGTTCAATATCAGTTAAATAAATCAAATTTCAACTTTATATATATCCTACTAGAAATGCCACAATCACAGCTTTTTAGTCAGAAATAAGTCATGTTATAAGTTATTTGCTATAATGGTTCACTCAAGTTAAATCAAATAAAATTTTTATACAAATAAAACAACTTCAAAATAAATAAATAAGTTTTTATTAGGTTTTATCCAAGTAAATATGATCATGAATCAACTGAGATTTTTAACTAATTTAATTTTTTCCTTTATTTTTTTTTTATCAATCACCATAAATTCCAATTCAACCTTAGCTAGTTCCAAGTGGACCAATATTTTGGTTCAAGTTTTATAACCGTGGCTACAATACAAACTATGTTAGTTTTTATATATTTTTATGAAATTAATAATTGTTTTATTCTTTTATATTTTTTGATTAAAAAAATTCATGATAGTATTTTTTTTATTAAAATTTAATTCTCATGTGATGCTAAGCTTTTTGTTAAAAAAAAATTATTTTGTTTTCATAAAAAAACATGTATTTTTTCTAGGAAAAACAATTAATAAAAAGGAGACATTTGGTTAAAGATTTTTTTTCCTTATTGATTTAAATAATTTCAATTCTTGAAAATATTTATTTAAATTTTGTTAGGTTTTCATTCAAAAGATTATGTTATCCATAAAAAAATACATGTTTTCATAAAACATAAATGAAATATATGGATAAGAAAATAAATTTTTAATTGAAACTATATTTTATTCTCTATAATTTAATTATTTAATTTCTTAATAATATTTATTTTAATCATTTTAAAAATTTTAAAAATAAATATAAAACATGTTGTATTTTTATATGTGTAAAACCACAATACATCATTTTAAATTATTACATCTACCAATCTAGTATTTATTAGGTCAACTCCGGCTGTCATGACATCCTCTTCATCCTCACTGAGGCAAATTAACTTGCGACTCCTCCTAACAATATATTTCAGTGCTGCCCCATCACTGTCAACAAATCGCCACCGCCACCTCCACCATTGCAGCGATCATTTAACCCTCCGAGTCTTGAACGTTCTAATGATAAGCGTTTCTGACATGGGATTGCTTCAAGAATTAAAGGCTCAGTCTCAGTTGCAGTTGTGTAGCTAATATATTCATCCGGATATTTAAGTTATGTTTTGCAATGCTTTTTTAAAATGTATTTGGAATGAATGCATCAAATTAATGCAAATTAATGTTTTTTCAGATATTTTAAAATGTTTTTAATATATTTATATCAATAAAAAAGATTTTATCTGATTATAATCTTACAAAAGCATACATGTTGAATTATTAAGAATTTATATGAATACATGGTTGAAATTGTGTTTTTATAAATTTTAAATTTTTTTAAAAAAGTTTATATATTTTTTAATCATTTTAATATGTTAATTTTAAAAAATAATTTTTTAAAAATAGAAAATATTATTTAAATATAGTTTTTTTAAAAATTTTAAATTATAATCGCTGTTAAAATCTGGAACTGAATATAATATTAGTCATGTCATGTAGAGATAGTCACACTTCATTTCTCCAATGTGAACGGACTCCAGTCAATAGTTTGGTAGATAGAGACAAGGGTTATAGAAGACGCCATTTTTGAGCTATTTTTATTAGCTGCATTGTATTCTTTCTATTCAAAGCTCATAGGACACTGAGGAGCTAGCAGACATAAATTAACAAGAAAAGCGAATGGAAAAGACTAGATATCTAAGGTTTTAATTTTCTTAAAAATAATTAAATTTTTAAGAAAAAACGATATAATTACAAACCAGGCCCTATAACAAACTACCAGTGGAGTGGAAAAGGCTCTTTTCGTGCCATCAGCTTATATGTCAAACTCTTCAAAGACCATGTAGGGGAAGATCCTCGACGTCAACCCAAACATCTTGCCCCATCAAGATCATCACCTTTCGTTGAGCTCTAACCGTGTACCTCCTGATCATATTGTCATTAGCTTCGTCGTCTCTCTGCATGAAGAAGACAACCCTGTCTCCGGGAGCAAGGCCTTTCTGCTCTACAAAACGACCCCAAGAAGAGCGTAGAAGAACGGGTTTTGCGTATGCCCCAGTCAGACGGGTTGACAAGCAGAACCTCCATGTATTATCAGTAGCATCGACTGCTTCGAAATTCAAAATATGGGCTCCTTCAGGAATCGGAAAAGCCTCGAGGACATGGGTCGGAACTGAAAGAGTATGGCTTATATGGGTTGGTTTTAGTTTCTTCGTGAAGAGATGCACTTGCTCCATTCCTTACCAGGAGAAAAGAGTTTTTGCGAAGAGAGGAGGCTAGGGTGGGAGCAGACGTAAGTTATACACACACACACACACACACATTAGGAAACAAACAAATTAAGAGAATGAGAGAGGGATGTTCATACACAGGGGTTGGTTATTCCATGTGATCTATTTTTTTAGTGCTTACACGTATTAAAAAACCAACCGAGTAGTGAAAAAGTATGCAATTATTTTAACTGCCAGCCAATTCAACGATTGTGGTGGTACAATTTTCGGTGGCCCACACATACACATCACCACCTAAGTAAACAATTCCTAGCTGAGCTGTATCAGAGTGTGTTCTTGGATAGATAAATTTTGTGAGCCGCCAATCTACCATATAAGGTCAAAATAGATTACTTTTGATGTGATTTTATATTTTAAAAATATTTTTGAAAAATTATAAATTATATTTTATTTATTTTATTTTAAATTAATTTTTATGATATTTTCAGATTATTTAATGTATTGATGTTAAAATTATTATTTTAAAATAAATAAATATTATTTTCATATATTTTAAAAATAATTATTGCTATAACCTTGATAAAAAATTTAAATAAGAATTCAAAAGGGTGTGTATATATATATATATATCTCCTAAAATTATTATTTATATTTGAAAGAATTAACACAGAAATAGTCTTATTTATAAAGTGATTTATGAGTTGCTAAATAAATTTGGATTAATAATTTTTATTAAATTGATAATATTTTATTTTTTAATAAAAAAATTTAATCAGATTAAATGATTAAGAATCTAATTTGATAAAAATAGATTTTACTAAATTAATATTTTACCTAATTTATTTTAAAACATAAATTTCAACCAGCACGACCTGGTCAGTTATTATTAATTAATGGAAGCTTCTTTGGACATTTAGCATGGACACAACCGGCCGAGAGTTCATGTTGGCATGTTGACACGTGTCTCTGAGTAGCCAGCTCAGAGGTTCGATTTTTACCCGACACATCCACTGAAGACAGACACGCAATCATAGACACGTGTTGTATTTTAAATAAATGGATATCAGTAGTCAACAGACAGATCCAACAAATCCCAATCCCAAATAAATAAATAAATAAATTGAAAAGGAAGCGCATGTCATGTTGTATTTTAGCCATTTATGACCTTGTGCTGACTTATATGTCCTGCTTTCTCTTAGGAAGCAAGTAACCTGAATATTTGTGAGTATAGTAATCTTAATTTTATGGGTCAAATTAAGCTTTCATCAAATTTTTTTTTTATATAGTACTTTGATGTGATTTTAGTATTGCTGTAATCAGAGTTTCGTTATATTTTTTCTTTTTTTCTCTCTCCTCTTCTCTCTTCTAATGTGTAGTTCATTTTACATTTTTTTAAAAATATATATATCAATATTTCAGGATAGTAATAAGCTATATATATCACGTTTCTCAATCATGTCATATATAAATTATTTTATTTCACCAATTTTTTTTATAATATATTATTTCATCAATTAAAAAAAAACATGCTAATAAGCAAAAATAACCACAAAAAACCTTCAGAACCATACAGTACAACCATGAATCCTCTTGATTTTCATTCTTTTAATCCTTTTAATAAAGTACCTAGATATCAATATCTCAAGCAATAATTAGTACTAGTTATTTGATGAGAACTCTCCGTGGGCCAAATATTTTTTTCTCCTATAAAAATATTGTATATCTAACATGTTTTTGTACATAAAAAAAATTCTAACATCAAATTAAAAAAATCATGCATATATATAATTAAATAAATTGAAAATTATATATGTTAATAAATAAAAAAAATCATTAACAATAATTAAAAATAAAACTGAAAAAATCAAGAGACATTCATAGATTAAAATATTTAATTTCACAAAACACAACATTTAATCAACTGTGTTTGTTGATTTTTTTTAAATTAGTTTTTTATTTAATCAAATAATAATAGAAATAGACACATGAATTAAATTGATTGAATAAAATAAAAGAAAGAAAAAAAATAAGAATGCATATATTAGAAATATTATATGAAAGTAAATATTTTTATTTTTAAAAATAAAATTCATCTATATAAAAGATTAAAATAAATATAGATGAATAAAAATAATCTTTTCAAAAATCAAATACACACAGCACCATTAAAAACAATCTATATCAAAAAATGTTAAATAAGCGAAAACAAAATCACATAGGAGAGATATTAACTGAAACATATATTTAAAAAATATTAAAAAAACAAACATGTTAAAAAAGAAGATATTAATTAAAAAAACCAATATTAGAAAAAAATAATATCGAGGGTGTTGTGGCTTAACTAGTCATGCTTATAATTCGAACCATGTATTCAACCAAATTCAATATATAAAACAAACATGTTACAAAAAAGATATTAATTAAAAAAACCAATATTAGAAAAAAATAATATTGAGAGTGTTGCGGCTTAACTAGTCATGCTTATAATCCGAACCATGTATTCAACCAAATTCAATATATATATATCATGCCTGACCCATGGTAATGAAGAGCCCAATCGTGTAGGTGAGCCTTCAAACCCTACGTGTTTGAGTTTGGTTTTTATTTTATTTTTTAAAGGGATCGACAACCTATTGTCAATTTTTATTTTTTTGAGAAAAAAAGTAGGCAATGCAGACAATGTGTCATCCACAAGCCTGAATTTCGCCCATCACTATGGTGGTTGAAAAATTAAGCAACATTTCTTTTGTCTAAAAAACTCAATTTTTAAGTCATTTCAACCTAAAAACACATTTCTCATATCTTTCACTACAATAATTTTACCGACGGACATATTCTGTCGGTTTGACATTCAGAGTTTATCGGTAATTTTAGTCGATAAATTGCTGATGGAAAACATCTGTCAGCATAACATCAATCGGTAATACCACATTTCATTGCTAATGTTATCGGTAAAAAAATAAAAATTACCGATTGTTTTACAAATAGAAATTGCGCAAAAAAAACTTCATGCTGGAACATTACCAATGGATTTAGCCCGTTGGTGATAATGGAATATATATTAAATATTTTTTAGCTATCAATGAAAGGCTGACGGACATTATTCATCAGTACATGTGTTGGTAAGTTTATGAAATACTAACAGATTATATCTGTCTGTAAATTCATTGGTGATACATTCCGTTGGTAAATCTCTTGATAGGTATTTATTTAAAAAAAATGATTTAGAATAAATAATATAAATTAATAGTAAAAAAACCAATTATGCAAATAAAATTTTATTAAACATTAAGAACAAAAAATTATGCAAATAAATTTTTATTAAATGTTAAGAACAAAAAAATAAAATTAAATAATATTGATTACAAATTGAATGTATTTCAAAAATAAAATAAAATTGGCATGATGACAAATCTAGAGGAGGAGGCTGGTTGTTATACAACCAAAAAGACGACATACATGTATCATCACTATGTGAAGTCATGTTCATAACCATTTGGTTGAGTTGTTTATAATTCACCGAGAGTTACTTGTATTTCTTTGTGAGATTATCCATGTGTTGTTTCAAGGCTATGATATCCTCAGATTGGGTGCTCGATACTAATTTGAAGATCCTAATAGTAGAGACACTACGAGCTGACTGCAAGTTCTTGGTCATAGTGTTAGAGAGCCCGTACACTCGATTTTTATCGGGTCCACCAAATGATTTCACCTCCATCCACAAATCTAGATCGAAATATAAATGAGTCAAATGATCATTCTCATATCTCTCCCTTAACTGGCTATTATAGGTTTCCTAAAAATGAAAAAAGAAATCACCATTCATCATTTTGCACTTGAAGTATCAATAACTCCTTAATTAAAACATGTTTTATAATAACATATCTAATAATATAAAATACCTTTAATTTATGGTAAATTTTCATTTTAAATGTAGACTTATCACATAAATGAAATAATTGATTGATGAATTTAAGAACTTAAATTGAAAGGACAAAAAGATGGCCAAACTTAGAAAAGAGATGCTGGTGCAGTCCAAACTAGAACACTGTTCTGTAATTGGGTCATATCTAAAGCTGTAGATCTTGGATTTAGGTCTACTTTAGATGGATGGAAAGGTAAGACATAGGCCTACAAATTTTATAGGAGCCCAAGATTTAAAAAGATCATTTTCAAGTCCAAATTTTAGTAACAACGAAGAAATCCAAATATATCTTGTAGCACGAACACTGCTCAATTTTTAGGCTATATCTGGAGTTCTAAAAGTTCAAATGACCTCCATTTTTTTTCCTTGAAAAGCTGAGACAATTTCCTACAATGTTCATGTTTTCAAGTGGTTTCAATTCTGACGTTATTAATGATATTTTGGTTAGACAAAAAAAGATAAAGATTGTCACCAAGTCAAGAGTTGACCACCCACTCATCAATTAGTCATTAAATCAATAGTTCCCAATTTTAGCCTATAAAAGGAGGTATTTTTCATACATTTAGGCATCTTGGTTTCCAGATCAAGATCATGCTCTTGCTTTCTCTTTTTATATTTTTAAGTTTTATTTTTATTAATATCTTGTTTATAGTTTTCATTTCCTTTTCTTTACTTAGTTATCTTTTATCTTATTTATGTTCTTATCTTGTTTATTTATATTTCTCTTTTTTATTATGTTTAGCTAAGTTTATTATGTAAAGATGAAAATGCTACACTAATGGTGTAAGAATAAGTATAGTGTAAACTTAACATGGACTTTAATGTTTGATACTAACATGTTTTGTATTTGTTATCTTGTCCACTCTTTAATACTTTGCTTGTTAAATGACTAATCTAAATTTATATTGTATAAAATTTGGTACAACAAATACTTGACACTTTTATAGTCCATATTGTATGGTATAACTAACACCTGTGCTATGAAAGGAACTTGATTTGTTGTTAACATAAGTTATAATCATGAATGCCTAACAATATTTACAAGTATTAACATTATTCGAATAAGATAACTAATGTAATCATGTTAACAATTTATAATATGATTGGAACCTTCTTTGTGTGTGGTTTCAAATTAAATAATAAGAGTTTATACTATACTTGTTTGACATACCATTAGTGGATCTTCTAACGTTGACATTTGTTGTTATCATTGTTTAATCCTTACGTTAATCTTCCATCTCCAAGTTCTTATTAACTTCTTCTTCTTTATTGCTACTACTACTACTATTACTATTATTAATTTTACTTTTGTTGTTGTTATTATTGTTGTTTTATTATTGTTACTTATAATTTATATAATTAACCTCTTTGTGGTTCGACCCCGATCTTACCGGGTTATTTATTACTTTGACACTCCTACACTTGAGAGAAGACATCAATCTTTTGGTCATGTTAAGTTTTTGAGTGGGTGGTCAACTCTTGACTTAGTGACAGTCCTTATCTTCTCTTGAACGTTATTGATAACATTAGAATTAGAATCACTTGAAACATGAAAGTTGTAGGAAATTGTCTCAGCTTTCCAAAAAACAAATGGAGGTCATTTGCATTTCTAGAACTCCAGATATGGGCTAAACACTGAATAATATTTGGGCTGTAGGATATATTCAGACTTTTTTATTGTTGCTACAATTTGGACTTGAAAATGACCTTTTTTAAATCTTGGGCTCCACATGAAAGTTGTAAGTGACATGACTAAAAGATTGATGTCTTCTTCCAAGTGCAGGAGTGTCAAAATAATAAATAACCCGGCAAGACCGAGGTCGAACCATAGGGAGGTTAGTTATACAAATTATAAATAACAACAATATAATAACAATAACAATAACAATAATAACAATAATAATTATAACAACAACAACAACAACAACAACAACAACAACAACAACAACAATAGTAGTAGTAGTAGTAGTAGTAGTAGTAGTAATAAACAACAATTATAAAACAACAATAACAACAGTAATAATAACAACAATAATAATAATAATAATAATAATAATAATAATAATAATAATAATAATAATAATAATAAAGAAAGAGAAGAAGAAGAAGATGATGAGAACTTTGAGATGGAATATTGACGTAAAGATTTAACAACGATAACAATAAATGTCAAGGTTAGAGGTTCCACTAATGGTATGTCAAACAAGTATAGTATAAACTCTTATTATTCAATTGGAAACCACACACAAAGGAGGTTCCAATCAGATTATAGATTGTTAACATGATTACATTAGTCATCTTATTCAATTAACGCTAATACTTGTAAATCTCGTCAAGCATTCATGATTATAACTTATGTTAACAACAAATCAAGTTCCTTTCATAATTTAGGTATCGGTTATACCATACAGTATGGGCTATAAAAGTACCAAGTATTTGTTGTACCAAGTGTTATACAACATAAATCAAGATTAGTCATATAATAAGCAAAGTATTAAAGAGTGAACAGGATAACAAATACAAAACATGTTAGTATCAAACATTAAAGTCCATATTGAGTTTACACTATACTTATTCTTACACCATTAGTGTAACCTTTTCACCCTGATATAATAAAATTAGCTAGACATAATGAAAGAAAGAAAAATAAATAAACAAAATAAGAACATAAATAAGATAAAAGTTAGCTAAGTAAATGAAAGGAAATGAAAGGCATAAACTTGATATTAATAAAAGCAATGCATAAACATTACAAAAAATACAAAGAGAGAAAGCAAGAGAATGATCTTGATCTAGAAACCAAGATGCCTAAATGCATGACAAATGCCTCATTTTATAGGCCAAAATTAGGAACTATTGATTTGATGACTAATTGATAAGTGGATGACCAA
>NW_011500099.1:172507-190383 GCF_000495115.2 Populus euphratica
CCAAACTTATCTACATCTTTATTATCATCTTTTTTTTTCTTTTTTTTTTCATGTTTTTTTTTAATTATATACAATCCCTTTCCCTTAGTTGTTACCTTTAACAAAAAAACATAAATAATGTAATAATCCAATATGCAACCCACAATCATATGTTAAAGTGTGTATGTGTAAATTAAGGTTTAAGAATACATGTTAAATAAGTATATGAGCAAAATTAAGTGGTAACAATACGAGAGATTGTAAACCTGAATATTTCAGGAAGTATTATAATAGACCTTGTTAAGAATGGTTACTAAGATGCGTATGCTTTATGAAATGAAAAACAATTTTTTTTTTTATCAACTACTACCCTCTCCCCCCAACCAAAACGAGACATTGTCCTCAATGTTCTAAGGTAGAAAGATAGAGTATAAAAGATATCACCTGAAATAACGAACACTGACAAAACCTGAAACACACTGAAACAAAAATAAGAAATAACAAAACATAATAATAAAATCAAAAGACACAAAAATTCACAAATGAAGGTTCAAATCCAATCTAAGCTTTTTACGGCTTCCCGTAGATGACCAATTTATGCGACTCATGAAAGGATCAATCACAGGAATGAAAGATTGTAGTTGGTTAATCAATTGTTCAGCAGTAGAAGCAGAGATTATGATTTGTCGTGCAGATGATGTTAGAAATTCCTATTCCACAGCATGATCAAGAAAAGACAACAACTTATCATAATAACCATTAACATTTAACAAATCTATGGGTTTATGGTGAATGTGCAGTTGAGCCCAAGAGGAAATATGAAAGATCTCTTCCAATGTGCCTAGACCACCTGGTAAAGCAATGAAAGCATCAGCATGGTTAAACATTGCATTCATTCGAGCCGATATTGTGGAGACCTGAAGTTCCTCTCCAATTGTTTTTCCAATGATGTCCCCTTGTGCCAAAGCTTCAGGGACGATTCCTAAAACTTGGCTACCTCCTAAAAATGCAGCTATTGACACACCTCCCATTAACCCAAGACTGCCTCCCCCATACACTAAATGAATCTTTCTCTCAGCTAGCACCTGACCAAGATGGTTTGCTGATTCTAAAAACTCCTTTTCTTTCCCAGGACTAGATCCACCAAAAACACAAATATTTCTTATTTGATGACTTGAGGAACTTGCCATTTCTACACACTTCTGTATTTGTTGAATGTATGGGTTGAGTAGAAATGAAAGGAAAGAAAAGAGGGTTTTATAGATGAGAAAGTAGAAAGACAATCATAACATCTATATGTAGGCCAGCTAGAGTCTCACACACTCTCTCTCTCTTTTTATTTATTTATTTAATTACTTTTGAAAAAAACATGTGTATGTACAGGTAGTTGTGATTGTGGCTCACATCTTCCCTTGGTTTTACGTCCAAGAACGGCTTAAACGCCCTCTATGGGTCAAGGATAGGCTTCCCATCCAGTTTTCTTAAAAACTAACAAACAGGGTCTTTTTTTAGTCAGATTCCCAAGACTATGCCAAGCATGTTCTTTATGAAAATGGGTTCCTAAGTCATGAATTACACGATGCTTATCTCGACTATGATGAGACTTAAGAGTCAATAGAAGATTATCTAAAGACTCTCTGTGTTTTGAAATAAATCCCACCTTTTGACAATTTTCATAGTTTTTACGCAATGCATGTGACTCCTTGAAAATGGTGGGCAAGGAAAATCCACTTTGTAAGATTTCTACAATCCTCTTTTTTGAAGAGAAATGATCCCTACATGCCTTAGTGTGACAAAATTTAATGAAATTACTTACCTCATTGTCAAAAATGCATTTTTGAAATATTTGATCAAGACAATAATTGAATAAGTAAGGGTCATCCCAACAAAAATTTTGCTCATTGCTAAAAAATTTGCTTTTATGTTCGGTACTCCAGTGAGCTAGCAAAAATCCTAAAGCAAGAAAATTGATATTTTTATCATACCAAGGCATTGGACTAAGAGAAAGTAAGGATTCGTTAGGAAAGTAATCATCGATTAGTATGATGTCAGATGTCGAATCTGTTGTCACTGTTGACAAAAGATTTGCATCAACATTTTCGGTGCTTGTTTCATCCGTGATTTCTTCATCAGAATAAACCATTTGCAAATCTTCAGTTTCATCCAATTCATTTTTACTTAAAGTAGATTCAAGTTGATCATAAACTAATTCGTCAATATGATCTACTTCTTGTAAATCATTATCATCTCCAGGTTGCTTGTAAATGTTGAAAATATTCATCTCCAATGTCATGTTTCCAAATGATAGCTTCATCAGTCCATTCCTACAATTAATCAATGCGTTAGAGGTTGCAAGAAACGGACGTCCTAAAATAACAGGAAATGAATTACATACTTCAACAGGTTGTGTGTCCAAGACAATAAAATCCACAGGATAAATGAATTTATCGACTTGTACTAACACATCTTCAATTATTCCTCTAGGCACTTTTATAGATCTATCGGCAAGTAAAAGAGTTATAGAAGTTGGTTTTAACTCACCTAGATTGAGACTCTGAAAAACTGAATATGAAAGTAAATTCACACTAGCACCAAGATCAAGTAAGGCTCTTTTAATTTTATGCTCTCCAATAAAGCAAGAAATTGTAGGACAACCAGGGTCTTTATATTTCAAAGCATTATTGTTCTGAAGAATAGCACTTACTTGTTCGGCTAGAAAGGCTTTCTTTTTCACATTCAGTTTCCTTTTCACAGTGCATAGATCTTTCAAAAATTTAGCATAGGAAGGAACCTGTTTAATAGCATCCAACAATGGTATATTGATCCTTACCTGTTTGAAAATTTCAAAGATTTCAGAGTTGTGATTGACTTTCCTTTGTTTGGTCATGGCATGAGGAAATGGAAGTGCTGGCGGTGAATCAGTTGTTTCTTTGTAATTTTCAGATTCATCCCCTTTCTTACCCTTAGAGATTGACTCATCATCTTTCTCATAAGGTTCAAGAGAGGGTTTTTCAATAACCTTACCACTGCGCAGAGTAGTGACTGATTTGACTTGATCCATGTGTTGGCTTCCGGAACTACTTGCATTTGCATTGTATTGCCCCTTGGGATTTTGTTGTGGTTGAGATGGAAACTTACCTTTCTCTTGGAAACTAAAAGCAGATGTTAATTTAGCAAGAGTATGTTTAAAATCTGTTATGTTTTGAGCAAGTTGAGTATTGATTGTCTCTTGCTTTTCAATGAATGCATGCAATGTTTCCTCAAGATTTCTTCTAGGAAGTGGAGCATAAGGAGGTGCATATCCATGAGAATTTTGGAAATTATGGTGTGCTTGAAACGGTGGTTGTGAAGTTTGTGCATTGTTGTTCTCACTCTTCCAACTGAAATTTGGGTGATTCCTCCAACCAGGGTTGTATGTTTGGGAGTATGGGTTATGGTTGGCTCTTTGAAAACTGTTTAAAGCATGGGCTTGTTCATGGAGACATTCTTTAAAAGAAGGCAAGGTTGGACAATCGTTGGTTGAGTGTTCATTTGTTTCACAGATTTGACACACAATGTTTTCAACAGATTTTAATTGACCACTCTTTTTTAATTCTAGTGCCTCGACTTTTCTAGCTAAAGATGCAAACTTGGCTTGAAGGTCATGATCTTCCCTAAGGTTATACATACCTCCACTAGATGTATGAGGTTGAGTTTTACTCGGTGCCTCATAAGTACCCGCGGTGTCCCAATTTTGAGCATTTTCAGCTAACAAGTCTAAGTACTCCATTGCTTCATCAGGGTCTTTATCTTCAAAAGTTCCATTGCACATCAGTTTAACCATTTGCCTATCTTTAGGTGTTAACCCTTCATAGAAATGTGAAACCAATCTCCATATTTCAAAACCATGATGAGGGCAAGTACTAAGCAAGTCTCGATACCTATCCCAACATTTGTAAAATGTTTCTCCTGGTTTTTGAGTGAAAGTGGTGATTTGTCTCTTGAAAGAGTTTGTTCTATGAGATGGGAAAAACTTTTTTAAAAACTGTTGTTGCATTTCATCCCAAGCACGAATGGATCCTGGTCTCAAATTTTGTAGCCATGTTTTAGCTTTATCTTTTAATGAAAAAGGAAAAAGCTTTAATCTGATGGTGTTCATGCTATAATTTAAATTATTATATGTGTTGCAGACCTCCTCAAATTCCCTTAAATGCAAGTATGGATTTTCCAATTCCAAACCATGAAAAGAAGGTAAAAGTTGAATAATACTTGGTTTAAAATTAAAATGAGATGCATCGGGAGGAAAAACTATGCATGATGGTGCACTTGTTCTTGTGGGATTCATGTGGTCTCTAAGCGTTCTAGCACGGTTATTCTCATTATTTTCATTATGAAGTGATTGATTATCTTCTTCAGCCATATTTTCTGAAAATGATGAGGATACCCTACAAAGTCTACCACTTAATGTACGTGACCACACTCTCATGCACGTGTAGGAATAAAATAAAAGGAAGAAGAAAATAAAAGAAGAAAGAAAACAAAATAAAAAGAAACAAAAGAAAAGAAACAAAGTTATATACAAGGAAAGTGAGAAGAGAAAAAAAAATATTATAATTTATACAAGAATTTACCTTCCCGGCAACGGCGCCAAAAACTTGACACGACTAAAAGGTTGATGTCTTCTCCCAAGTATAGGAGTGTCGAAGTAATAAATAACCCGGCAAGACCGGGGTCGAACCACATGGAGGTTATTTGTACAAATTATAAATAACAATATTACAACAACAATAACAATAACAATAACAACAATAACAATAATAACAATAATAACAATAATAATAATAATAATAATAATAATAATAATAATAATAATAATAATAATAGTAGTAGTAGTAGTAGTAGTAGTAATAATAATAATAATAATAAAGAAAGAGAAGAAGAAGAAGATGATGAGAACTTGGAGATGGAATATTAATGTAAGGATTAAACAATAATAATAACAAATGTCAAGGCTAGAGGTTCCACTAATGGTATATCAAACAAGTATAGTATAAACTCTTATTATTGAATTGGAAACCACACACAAAGGAGGGTCCAATCAGATTATATATTTTTAACATGATTAAATTAGTCATCTTATTCAATTAATGCTAATACTTGTAAATCTCGTCAAGCATTCATGATTACATTTGTCATTTTGAAGCATGTGGAAGTTATTTCTCGTCAAAAAATACTGCTGCAAAAATCTTTCAAAATGGATTTTATTGGCCCACCATGTTCAAGGACACACATGCATTCTGCAAAACTTGTGAAAATTGTCAAAAAATTGACACTGGTCAAAAAGTTTTGTTTTATGATTCTCAACTCTATGCATTCCCTAAAGAGCTAAGATTAAGATGGATCAATCCTTATGGGGCCTGTGATATTGAGAATTCAATGAATGACAATGATTTTAAGGAAAATGGACATCGTTTGAAAGCTTACTTTGATAATTTTCCTAGTGAAAATGAATCAGTTGGTTTGAATGATCTTGTAGATAAAGGTTGATTATTTTGTTTTTCTCACATTTTCTTTTTTATGTTTCTTTTTGAGTGATTTTTGCTAGTTTCTCTCACCCCGGTCAAATGGCGGACAACGGTACTCCGTGACTTAAGTCGGTTCTTTCAGTTTCCCACAATTACTGATATCTGTGTATATATCTGTGCAATTCTTTGAATCTCTCTTCCAATTCTCATTTGAAAATGGACACTAATCTTGAAAAATTGAAAAAGTATTTTCCCGCTCTGCCTCAGAATGCGATTACAAAAATTTACCATGCTAGATGTGCAAGATTGAGATTGTTAATGAATCATGGAATTCCTGAAGATATTCGCTGGTTGATTGAAGCAAAGGTCCGATTATCAGGTGAGTCCTCTAACTTCATTTCACACATGCCTGGAACAGGTAAAAGCACTTTTGCAAAGAAGCGTCGTGCAAAACGACTGGATGTCTGTCATCGATGTGCTAGATGGACTTGTAATACACAATGTCGTTCTTTAGGAATGGTATCTATAAACCGTGAAGATAAAATACAATTCATTAAGGATGGCCTGAGTAAGGAGTCTTTAGATAATCTTCTATTGACTCTTGAGACGCATCCTAGTGGAGATGTGCATCGTGCAATTCATGATTTATGGCCACTATTTCATAAAGAACATGATAGACTTAGTCTTGGGAATCTGACTAAAAAAGACCCTGTTTGCCAGTTTTTAAGAAAACTGGATGGGAAGCCTATCCCCGACCCATAGAGGGCGTTTAAGCCGTTCTTGGACGTAAAACCAAGGGAAGATGTGAGCCACAATCACAACTACCTGTACATACACATGCTTGGTTTTATTATTGTGTTTTGTTGTTTCTTATATTTGTTTCAGTGTGTTTCAGGTTTGTCAGTGTTCGTTATTTCAGGTGATATCTTCTATACTCTATCTTTCTACCTTAGAACATTGAGGACAATGTCTCGTTTTGGTTGGGGGGAGAGGGTAGTAGTTGATAAAAAAAAAATTGTTTTTCATTTCATAAAGCATGTGCATAATTGTTGTTACTAGGATGGCAGAGTAAAGGAGTTCTTTTGTTAAAGTGACTCTTGAGACGCATCTTAGTAACCATTCTTAACAAGGTCTATTATAATACTTCCTGAAATATTCAGGTTTACAAACTACACATAGCACAAAAAAACTATATTTTTGTGGAGGAAAGTAGAATAATAAGAAAAGAAAGAATTACACGAATTATTTTATTTTGATGAAATTTAAATTCTTAGTTTTCTTACAAATTTTTTTATCAATAAATATTTAAATAAATAAAAAATTGAATGCCTCCTTGCGATATAGGATTATTATCTATTTCTCGGCTTTTCAATTTAGTTTTTAAGTAGTGAAAATAACTCTTTTAAATATTTATTTACATGTTAAACATATACTTTGACTTTTTATTTAACAATTAATTTTTTCTTGAAGCTAAAAAGCATTAAAAGTGTTTGAACACTTTAAAATAACTCCAAAATAAAAAAAATCAAACCAAATCTAATTTTTTTTTGCAAATTCTAATTTATCAAAAATAATTGATGGACAAAAACCGCCACCAATAAACTTTTATTTTCAAGACTAGTCCATTGACATCAGGTTTTGTATAACTAGAATGTTTTGACAAAATTTTCTCCCCTCTCACTATTTTTTTAGGCCACTTTCTTTCTCTAGTCTTAAAATTCAAGGGCTGAAAAGTGATGAAAACAAAGTTTGAGGATCGAAATAGAACAAAATTTGAAGGACTAAGAAGTAAGAAAACGAAAACATCAAAGACTAAAGTGAAATTTGTTACATCACTGTAGCGCTGCATTTACATGAACCACTAGTGCTTCGAAAACTTGAAAAAATTGAAGGATTTGGTTAGTGTAAATAACAGGATTGCAAAGCAGTAGTGGCTTCGAACAATCCAAGACAGGTTCCAAATCCCTTATCCCTTGTTTCTTTATCAGACACCATCAAAATATTATTACTCAGCACATATTTACCTCCTTCAAGAAGCCTAAAGCTCGAGCCTCTATTCTCCTTTTCCACAAAGATTAGTAATTTAAGAAATTATAATTATAAAAATTATTGAGTAATCAATAATTTAAAAATATAAGTAATTAACTATGTTATAATCACTGTTACATAATTTGCTTGCCCTGTTATTGAATATATATATCGCGCTATCTAATTTCATTGAATTGTTATCTAATTATTTGTTTATTTGTATGATATTTTATATATATAAAACTCTATTTTATTATTATTTTTTATCATGAAATATTGACTCTATCATATCTTTAGTTTTTATTATTTATCTAGTACTAATTTATAATTATAACACTATCAAATATATTTATTTTATAAGTCAAAGACAGCATGCAGGCATGCCATCTCATTAAATCCAAATAAGATTGATTAACCAGATAAAAAACTCAACAATTTACCAACCCAATTAATTTTTATGATGAAGTCCCGGAACCCATTTGAGCTCAATCAAAGTTTTATTTTTATAAAAAAATTTAATTGTATTGAGTTTGGAGAGCATATTCTTTTTATGTTTTTCTTAGCTTTCCTTTACATTTTTTTCATCATTTTTCAAATAAAAAATAAATAACACAGTATTCTTCTTTTATGTACAGGAATTTTTATCAATATAGAGGATAAACCTAATATAAAACACATTTTATTGGAATTAATAAGTGTTTTTTTTTCATATAAAGAAATAAAAGTAATATCCAATAGTTAGATTATCACAAATATTATAAATTATGATTTTAATTTAATATAAAAAAATTATAAGCTTATTGATCAATCGATAGATTTTTCAGCCAATATATTAACTGTTATTTGTTCCTTCATTTTAACAAGAAAAAACTATACTTGGAACTTAATCCTGAATGAAAATAAGTAATAATCTCACATATCAAAAACTATTACCTGTTATTTGTAATGCTCAATCTTTTTTATTCTGAAGCCCCTGGTCCGTATTTCCTCAGGTACTGAAGTATCTTTGTAGATGCTCAGTCTCTGCCGCACCCCAATATTTAGTGTGATTGTTTGCGCACCAGTCAAGCATTGTAGGAGCTTCTTTTTTCTTATTTTTCAAGAAATAAAAGGTGAAAAGAGCAACAATTTAGATGATTTATGGGTCAATGTGTGGATTTTGCAGTCTTTTATACCATCCCATTTACCCGTGAACATACCTCTGCTTCATCGATAGAGTCAATCACAAGAGCTCCATCCAAGGAGAGATCTTTAACAAAGATATTCCGACCCTTAATAGCCATGGTAGATCTCTGAGTAATGGAGCAACTTCCACTAACTTTACTTCTAATTTCGGCAAATGTTAGTCCCCATTTTGGCTTCCATACTATACGAGGCCACACTTCCACCACTTGCCCATTGAAGACCTCATAATGTGTCTGCATGTCTGGATAGAGGATTTGCAACGATAGAAAATAGCAGGAGAGATGAGTATCTATATCTGGCTCCTAAATGTAAGCCAAGCTCGAGAATAGGAGCAATCAAGTAGCTAACTGAAGGCATCTCAAAGACAGTATGCATATGTATATATGTCAGCTATATCAATCAAAGCAACGTCCAGCAAATTTACAGAACCACTCAAGAATTTACCTTCTGGCTTGAAGTCAAGTTGGAATAGGTGGTGTGAGACTGAGTAGAATTAGGTATCAGGTACGAAGGCCACAAATGAAAAAAACTAATGCTCAAGAATCTGAGTTGAATCTTTGAGCTCACTTCCCAAGCACTAAGGCAGTACAATTTAATCAAACCTAATGCCACCACCAAACTGGGCAGCTAAAAGTTGTCTACAGAAAAATAAAGTAAGCAAATGATGTTCGCAATCCCCAGAATGGACTCTGAAGCCGGAAGGCCAGCAATAACCTCTTTTAAGCACATTTGGAACTCCAGTAGCCTATTTTAAGTTGCACAAAATTGAGAACAGGAACAATTTATGATGACCAACAATCTTTTTTTTTTACCTTGGCAGCATCCTCAGGGTTGTTCTTCACTGGTGCATAAGAAAGCCATGTATCCATCACCTAAACAGACATAAAATGGGCGGATCTTAATTGTTCTTCGATTTATACTACTTTCAAATTTAGAAACAAAACAAATAATCAACAAAGCTTAAGAAAATCCTCATTAACAGGCGATTGTCATGCAAACCAGAAACATAACACTTAGAGGGACTGTCCAAAGAGCAAGGACACAGGAACTAGGAAATTGTTGAAGATTGATCCGATAAGTGAGAGACTGGAAGCTCCGAGAAAATTGGGGGATGTTCCAGCAAGGGAAAGGAAATGTTTCAGTGGTTGAAAGCAATATGTGAATCCTATTTCGGGCAGAGCTGATGGACGTGATTGCAAGGCCTAGTCTAGGAGCTCTTGGCGCAACTAATTGTAAGTGCAAACACGAGATGAAATTGGATGTGGCCCAAACAGTATTGAGGGATGTCCCATCCAAAGAAAAAAGGATTCGGCAGTTGAAAGCAATTTGAACGTGGAAACTGTGGATCATACCTCTTCCAGAGCAATTGAATGTGCAAGTAAAAGGCCTAGTCCAGGAGTTCTTGGTTTGACTAATTTCAAGCACAAACACAAGGTGAAATTGCCAATGGTGAATCATAGAACAGAAACTCAAAGAAAAATCAGGGGCTGTTCCATCCACAGAAAGAAAGGTTTCGGCAGTTATAAGCAAGGCGAGAAAGGAATCTATGGATCCTGTTTCTTGCAGAGCAAATGTACATGCAAGGAAATGGCATAGTCAAGAAGCTATTGGTTTGAATACTTGCAAGCGCAAACGCAAGATGCATTTGGATATGGAGAATTGTAGGATGGAAACCCAAAGAAAGGGGGAATTCGGCTGTTGAAAGGGAATTCAAAAGGCTGTCCTTGAATGCAGTTCCATGTGGAGCTAATGGGCATGCAAGTAAAAAGCCTAGCCCACAAGCTCCTAGTTCAACAAATTGCAAACACAAATGTGAGATGGTGAATCATAGTAAGCAATTATTTTTGAATTCTTGTATAAAAGATGGTGGTTATGTGGTATTTGCACCTCAAAATTGGAAAAGGAGTTTTATATGAAGAGGGTGAACAGAGTTCATCTGATTCTGAGGTGATTGTCACGGACACCAATCAATTTTTTGATGGAAATGTACTCCATTTGTGATTTCAAAAGGATGCATTTTAGAGGCAATGCATCTTTTCCTGCTCCAATCCTTTCTTTTCTTTATGTATCATTTTGTCTGCTACAAAATTATTCATGTTATCATAATTCTAACAGCTGAAATTAATATGCTTTCCATGTTCTATTTATGATTGGCAAATGAGGGATGAGGATTGGAGGGACAATGGAGTTTCTGGTAAATTTAGAGAGGAACTAATAGAAATTCTTGAAAAGCCTTATAACGAAAGGGAGTATGGAGATCTTTGGCAGATGTAGACTTGTGGGGTGGGTCTAGAAGATTTGAAACTAAAGCTATTGGCAAATCTTATCTTGATCATCATGCTGTTGATGTTATCATCAGCAATGTTTTTCTCAGTCTACAAATGCATGGCATCTGCATTTGAGTTTGTGCACCTCTGTTCGTTACTATCCTCTCGGCATTTATGCATGATTAGCTCGTGGAGATAAGCCATGAGGAAGAAACTGTATTCAATCATAGCAAGTCACAACTTCATACATTTGTCTGGCCACCCTATCTGTATCTTGTGATTATACATCCTGCAGCTGACCATCGTTGTTAAATAGAATGCGTGGTTTCCCCATGCTGAAATTCAGGACCCTTGCATTCATGTTGTATTTGATTTCTCCATCATACAGCAGCTTCCTTATGTAGTGCTCTATATCCGAACCAATCAGTCGCAGTGTGTATTCTGTCAATGGGGCACCCTGTTTCCACATCATACGTTAGTGTTCAGCAAGGCATAACAGGGTTCCACTAGATCACCCTAGACTGAACTTTACAGAAAGTATTTTCCTTTAAGATTGACATAGATGGCGGGTAGTTCCTATGTTCCCTAGTATCCTTTGCTTCAGAGTTGCTTGTGGTAAAAAAACAAAATGCAATGAATATGCTTCAGCGGTGTTGGTGCTGTTGGATGGAGATCATGTTAATGCTGTGGACTAGAGGTCTGTTCGCAGTTGGCATAGATGATTTGCAAGGTGAAATAAGGTGATTTCAGTCCTCAAGTTGAAGCCGAAAAGAAATTTGAACTTGCTGTTGTCTGGGATGGCTTTTTGATGCGGTTGGGATGATAAACAGAGAGAGAGATGGTGACAGCACTAGAGGTACCACCTTGGATTGGCATACTCTTTGATTAAGTCCCGTTCGGCGTTTGGTTTTGCAGTGTGAATATACTTTGATAAAAATATTATTTTAATATATTTTTAAATAAAAAATATTTTTAAAAATAACTGTGGTAGAATTACCTCGTAGTGATCCACAAGCTCTTGGAAGTAGGAGTAAACCTTGTAGCAAGTCTCGTCTGTCCAAACGAACTCATCTGTAGGATCGAGGATAAGGGTGAGCTTATCCGTCTGAGTTTGATCGAATTCACAGGTTTCTGGGTCAATGTAAGCAGCATAGATCCTCACGTGCCGTGTGACGCTACTGAGCCACTGCCCTCCATATTCCCTGCCCATGTTCTTGCTCTTTACGTTAACTTGTGGTTCCACTGGTCTTGGTTGTACTGGTTGCTTCACTTTCTCTTCTTCTCGCGCATTCACTTCTTGTGATTCTTGGACTTCAGCTTGCTGCTGAGCTGAAACGGACGTTACGCGTCTCATTTTCAGTTCTCTGCTGCCTCCAAGCCAGCCCAGCATGGAGAACTTTGCACAAGCCATGTAAGAGGAAGATGCTGCCATTGCTAACTCCAATGCCACTATTGCATTCGGTAATAGTAATCAAACTCAATGAGCCCTTTGTTTGCTAGCTTCTCTGAGAATTGCTTTCCAGTCCATTTATTTTCTGGATAAGATAGGACTTATATTATTGAACCTACCAAGGTCTGTGTGGTGAAGAAAAGCAGAACATTGGCTGCCACAAATTAAGCTGCAGCAAGCACTCTCTTGTATTTCTATTTATTTTCCTCTATTTCTAGACTTTTTTGCCCCCTAAACTGTACTTGTACTTCAATGAATCAGAAACACTCTTGTCCATCTTCATCATTTTCTTGGACGTTCAAAACAATTTAATTGGTATGTTCTTATTTTTTTTCCTGGCCTGAAAATGCCCGTCTCTCAAAGACTATTACCAATAACATGCATATCGCACGGCACTTGGCTCCGCCGGAAGAACTGGGATGGCTTCCCAATTCCCATCGGTCTTCCAGTCAGGCAGAGCCAGGATAGTTTGTCATAAAATTTTATTTTTTTATGTTTTAATCCTTTGAGAGAGGAAAGATAAGATTATTGAGGGGGGAAAAAAGAGAGAGTATTTAGTCGGTTACATTTCAACAATATAAAAAATATCAATTTTGATATTGATGAATTTATTCTGAAGAGGGGTATTTAATTTATGAGGTTTGGATCTCTACTCATGCTGGATAAAGAAAAAGAAAATCAAAGATAGGAAAGAATTTTTTTTATTTAATTCAATTGTTAGTTTTTAAATTGATTAAAGAGTTTTTTGGGATTGTAAATAGGTTATTGAGGTTTCTAGTGTTTGTTTTAGGTGTTTTTAGGTTAAAATAAATTAAAAATTAAAAATATCAAGACAAAATATCCTAATATATATATATATATGTATGTATGTATGTATGTATGTATGTCACCTTTGTTTCTTACAATATAACAATGGTTATATTTTTAATTTTTTTAATAATTATACTTGAAAATAATATGCATAATATTTTTTTAAAAATAGACATGAACATTCAATAAAAATAAAATATATTTTTTTATTTTTTCTTGTTGATTTTTTAAATTGTTTTGTACCATTAATTATTCTTTAATTTTTCATACAATCACATAAAAATAATCAAGATATTATTTTTTATTTCTTTGTTAAAATTGATTCACATATTATGATATGTTTTTATATAAAAAACCATACTCGTAATAAGTAAAAAAAAATACATTTTTCATGGAAATAAAATGAATAACAAAAAGAGAGTTTTGCTCAAACAAATACATCTTTTCCTTCTAAATTTAAATTATTAGAATTTTTATAGATTCCTATTTTATTTGCTTTAATTTTTTATTCAAAAATACATGCTATTGATAAAAAAAAAATAATAACTCATGGCTTTGTCAAATAAAATAAAAAAATGCATAAATAAAAGAAGAGAATTTTGAATGATAAATGCATTTTATATTCAATATTTTATATCATTAAAATTATTTCATGTGTTTTTCAAAGTCGTCATTAAAGTTAATTTTGAAAATGGTCCTACAACTCAGACGTGCTAAAAAAGAACCTAGAATAGAATCTCTATACAAACATGAAATTTTTGGAACAGCGAGGGCTCCCCTTGCTTTCCGGCAATTGAATTTGAAAAAGATTCACGACACATTCAAGCTCATGCAAGTTCAACTTTAGAGCCATGTCTACACACAGGGCCATAGCTTCTTAAGCACAGCACAGCACTTCTCTTTCAACCTTCATGGGGATAACGGTTGTAAAGTTGGACCAAAAGAACATGGAAAGAACAGCATTAGAGAACTTGGGAAGACAAACACGCCCCACCTCATTCTTTGTAGTTCAAAAGCTTGGCAGCATCATTTCATTAATGAATCATTACACTGTATTATGTGCACAACGGAAGCCACAAAATGCATTCCTATAACTAAATAAACTATAAATCGAAAAAAGAAATTAAAAAGATGAGAAAACAGAAGGATTTGCCATTGCTATTCCTGTTCCGAATAGAAAACTAACAAACACCCCATGCACAGGCACAGAAGGTTAGAAGCTCATCAAAATCAGTGTAACCTCATCAAAATCATTTCCCTACTTTCATCGACCATTCTATTGCTCAATGAAGGAATCAGAATATGCTAAAACCTGATCTACCTTACGTACAATTGACTTCATAAATGGCACAAACTCGGTGCTTCACATTTGACCTACCAGTGATCTTAGCGTCAGATGTTCATTATACGGACAGGTTTAATTAGCTCATCAAGATCACCTAACTGCAATTCCAAAGGATCACTATCACCAAGTGCTGTGTGCTCATCTGCTGGAATGGTATTTTCTACCACTTCATCAATAACATCAAGGCTGATATAATCAGCAATGCTTCCTTTGAAAGAAATAGCATCATTATCTAGCACATTGGGTTTTACAGGCACTGGATTTCTCAGCTCAGTAGTGCTGGTGTGCATCAAACCAAAATATCGCCCTTGAGCATTGTTATCTCGTGATCGCTTGCTTTTCTTTTCCTTGCTTCGGTTCTTAGGATGGTGTCGGTTGCATTTGGATCCTTGAGGACAGGATCCTGTTGCTTCATAGGTGGGGCAGACGTAGCTGTGCTTCTTCAGACACTGTATAGCAGAGTTATATTGCATTTACACTTACAGCTTGTGTGAAGTGTGCAGAGATCATCATAAATAATATCAAGCAAATAACTTCAGTTTCAAAAACTGTTTTGGAATCATCTTCTTTTTTTTTTTTACCTCTCTAAAACAAAACACATGTGGGTTGTTATCTTATACTAGAAATTGAATAGTTTGAAGATCCCAAGTATTCTAATATCCTTTAAACATTATATGGAAATTGAAGTCCTAGCTAAAACATGATTGTTGAATGGCCTGTGCTTATGAATGGTACTTTTTATTAAGCATAGACATTCTTTTCACAACTTTTTTATACCTATTTTATAATGTCAGTTGTAGCAAATGTTTTGCAAAATTTATTTGTTTTCTGCAAGTCAACCAATTGTTGCTATGATCAACTGTAGCCCACGGTGGATAAAATCATAGCCTACTCCCTGAGTATAATTTGGAAATGTTGGGATAGCTTTTCATCATTTTGTAGCAGCTCTAGCTAACATTAATTGTTAAATGGCCTCTGCTTATCTACGCAACTGTTGATTAAGCATAGACATTCTTTCCGTATCTTGCATTCTCATTTTTAATTTCAGCTGTAGCAGTTCTGTATTTTCCCCTCTAAACATATGTATTGGTGCGTTTCTGCTAGTTAAGTATAGTGGATTAAAGTCATAATTTGCTTCAGTGGATTAATTTGCAGATATTGTTGGAATAGAGTTTTTGATCATTTTATTCTGGCATGACAATATTCATTATAAAAGAAACTGAAGTTGGCTATCCGTTTGCAGTCTTGACAAAGACCCGTAAACCTTCCAAGTTCTCTTTGGTCTGGACACTCCATGGTGCACAGTTATCAAAGAATGATGGTGATTCATTGCATCATGGGAAGGTCTTGCCTCATTTGTTTCCCCGGAAAAGAGCTACGTACTGGAGAAGTTTCTTGGCAAAACCATCTTCAATTTCAAATCGTAGTTCCTTATCCTCAATTGGGTGCAATGGCTCGTGGTGTTTTCCTTTATTTTTCTGCAGCTTATTTCAGTTTATCTGATGTGTACCTTTGCAAAAAATATAAAAATTTCTTAATCTCTTTTAGCAGGAAACTGCTATTGTTGAGAAAGAGGAATACAGTTTACACAAGGTCAAAACATGGATTTTCACTTAAAAAATCCAAGGTATTAAGTTTTGGTGGGTCTAGTTTAAATCCATTGAAAGGTACTCAAAGAAAGCTAATGAGGTCAGTTGGGCTGGATGGATGACAGAGGCAAAAATTTTATTTTTTTGCCTATTTCAACAGCTTTGAAGTCTACTTATATTCACTTTGCAAATGTAAGGGTTTCATCACTCTCAATAATTTCCTTTCCGCTTCTATGCAGGAAGCTACCTTGGCTGTTGCTGCGGTAGAGAGGAAGAACAGAGAACGGAGAGGTGCTGCCCATGTTGAGTAGAAACAGTTCTTGTAATGTTTTGAATAAATAAGTAGGAAAATACAATAAAATCCTTGGTGGCTTAAAGTGTGGGTATAAATGAATGAGGGGTAGTGTAGTAATTCAAAAAAACTTGATAAATATAAATACGAAGTAAAAAAAAAAAAAATAAGTGATCTGAAATTTGAGAGAGAATCGGCAGGAGAGAGAGGGGAAAAAGAAGAAGAAGAGAAAAGAGAGAAATTAGAAGAAAAATAGATAGGGATTGAAGAAAATAAGTTTAAAGGTAAAATTATATATAAATATGTGTTGATTAAGTTTTAATTTTGGTTTTGATAAATGTTAGGGTTTTGAAAATTTGTGTTTTGGGTTTGATTGATGAATTAATTGAATTTTATGGGTTGATTGTTATGGGTAATGGATTATTTGGTGGATTTTGAGAGATTGAATTGAAAGATGATGATTTTGAGTTATGATTTTGTTTGAATGGTGAAATTATGTTAGAAATAAGGAAAGAACAGTGGGTTTCTGTTGAAATTCTGGGTTGGAGGTTGAAGATGACGAAAATTCATTTTGGTCCTTCAATTTGTGGAAATTACAGTTTAGTCCCCAAACTTTGAAAAATTTACAGATTGGTCCCTGGGGCATATTCCGAGATTCTGAACAGAATAAAAGATAAATTATGGGCAGAATTCCTGTATAGTTATGAAATTTTAACACTTTCAATTTGGTCCTTCAATTTGACAAAAATTACCATTTAACCCTAAAAATTTGATAAAATTCCAGAATGGTCCCTGGAGTATAATGAGATGATCTGGACAGAAATGAGGATTGGTTATGGTCAGAATTTCAGTATATTCATGGATTTATGATAAGTTTAGTTTGGTCCTCCAAATGGATTAAGTTACAATTTGACCCTTAAAAATATAATAAATTACAGATTAGTCCCTAGCTGTAATATTAGATTTTGCAGATGGGTTAGTTAGTGAAGTATTACCAATTTTATTATTTGTTTTATTATGGATTAGATTTTGAGAAAACCGTTAATTTTTGGGTTTTTGGAATATAACTAATTAGTTCAAAAATATATAGGGTTATGGAATATATACTTAAATAAGTGTATTAAATAGGTTATATATTCTTTTGAGTCATTCTTGAATATGTCTCCTTTGTATTCAGATAATCCTGATATTCTACCGGCAGGACGTCAGTAGGATTTTCTTCGGTGTTTGCTTTTGATTTCTGTTTGCTTTCGAGTCAGGTGAGTGGATAATTTTCCATATGCATGAGAAATATTATAAATATTTGATTTGTTAATATGAATTGGATCATGCTTCTTGATAATATATATGGTGATTATTATCCTTGTTATGATAAGCATGACCATTCGTTGAATCCGAATTCTTGATATGAACCAATATGTATTTTG
>NW_011500099.1:190396-205989 GCF_000495115.2 Populus euphratica
CTTCAGAACCTGCTCTTTTGATTGTAATTCGTACATTTTCCTTTATGTCTAATTAGTGCTCCAAAACTATAAAATTATATTAACTCTTGTATTAAGACAATTCAATTATATTATGAAGTTGATTTTGTTATTAATGCTGCGTTGAACTCTGATTGAGTTAGGATAAGTTTGTGTGTAAGTTTGGGTTCGTATAGGTATGGAACCTTGGAGGGGAACCTTGCCTATGTGTCGGTCATGGATCCGGGATTCGGGTCGTGCCAGTTCTTCTCATAAGTTAGCTCATAGTATGGAGCGGCACTGAATATGCAGTGGTTCTGGTGTTTGTTGAAGTGTAATAATGGAATTGAAAAGTTTCTTGCAAATGGAGACATCTGAGAATGCTTTAATGATTATTTTAGGTTCGTTGTTTGAAATAGAAATTGATTTTATCTACACTTTGGATGCCTCTAGTTATTTTTTGCTTTGGGCATTATTAACTTGGTCTTTGCCACCAAACTGGTGTTTAATAAGCAAAGAAAATGATTTGTAGGTGATGAATCATCATGCTCTGGGGCCCTTCAAAAAGAAAAGGATGCCAAGAAGTCATATGTTCGATTGGGAAAGATGAGTACGTCTTTGTTTACTTTGTTTTTAATTTCTGGTCGAGAAAGTAGTATCTTGTAAACTGCTGATCTGTTAGAAATTTGTAGTTTATGGTTTGGGTTACTGGGTTATAAAAGTGGCTGATCACAATTTTATTTTATTTTTTTTTACCAAAACTGGCAGAAATGTGCGAATTGGCAATGGTAACCAGCTTATAAGAGATCCCAGGAAGCGAACTCGTGTTGTGGCCAGTGAAAAAGTTAGATGGAGATTGCGCACCGCAAGACCATGATTGGCTAGAAAGAGAAAGTACTGTCAGTTTTTCACAAGATTTGGGAAATGCAACAAAGATGATGGAAAATGCCCCTTCATTCATGATTCCTCCAAAATTGCAGTCTGCTATTTTGAGTTATTGGAGATTCTGAAATTTTCAACAAATTGTCAGAAGACTTTGGAATATCATTGCTTTCCATAAATTCTGCTGGGGTTGTTGCAGTTTCAGTAGACACAGAGTGAAGATGCTCGGCTAATGGGGAAAATACCCGAACCCCCAAAGCGTTAGTTGCCTGACTTGGTATTTTAGGGACACTAGATAGAGGTGGTGTTCTCGGTATCTCACAAGAAGCATTCATGCCTCCTTTTCTCACAACATCAAGCGGATCCACAAATCAATTCTACTGTCAGAGCCAGTACTCTTCCTTGGTTCATTAGTACCAAAAGAGTTGAGCTGATATACAGAAGAAATCAAACCATGAGGATCCGGGGATTGAACAACTGAAATAGGTTTTCTAACAAGACTGTTAACCTTGTGAATGTAAGAGGTGCTCTGGAACTTATCAGTTTTCCTAGGACATCGCATTTGTGCATGAACAGTGCTCGAGAATGCCTTTTTTGCTGGTGGAACAGAATCAGAAGAACTATCAGTTCGATGCCATGTTTGAGTTTTTGAGTTGCGAGATGAAGAAGCTGTACTCTTTGAAGCAGTAAAAACAAAAGATGAGCGACCTGGATAAATCTTAGATACAGCACAATTACTCTGGTTCTTCCTTCCAGATAATTGCCCACTCACAGCATTCTGCGTCCGAGTTGTTATTTTGGAATCCTGTGATGGAAAATGCCCCGTCTTTCGAGCCAACAGACGATCACCTTCCACTGCATGATCTGATTTTAAAACAATTTTACCACTTTGTGAACTTGTTGTACATATAGATGAGTTAGAACCAACATTAATTGCAGGCCTCTCAGCTAGAATTTTATCATGATACCCATGAAACTTTTCAACTGGATTTTTGCTTAATGATGTGCCCAGGACATCAGGCAAGGTTTCTGGAAAACCCCTATCAGACAGCATCTCAGGTACAAACGCCATAAGTTCCTCACTTGAATTGATAGCAGAAACTCCAAAGCCATCTTCGAATGAAGATAGATTGTTTAACATCCAAGGCGAATTGTTCTTCACACCATGAAAATCACTATCCTCCACATCTATACCTGGCAATTTTTCAGTCAAGACCTGTGTCTGAAGTTTTGAAGGGATTTGACACGGATCAATCCCACCGTCAATAACAACTTGCTCCTCTGCAGCATCAATGTCCATTATGTCTCCCTCACCAGCATCAACTTGCTCCATAGAGTCATTTGGATTGCTACTTCCAACCACAACTGGAGTAGCATTTATGATGTCCTTGTCTCCCAATACAACTAGATCACGGGATGTCACTTTTGTAACTGCCAGTTCCTCAAAAGCGAAATGAGATTGAACATCTTTTTGACCATCATCTTCAAATGCATCTTTGACTGCAGCCACCGTGTGCTCTCCTGCTGAACAATTTTCAAGAGATGCAGTGATCCGCTTCTGTGCTGGCAGAAAGTCAGAAGTGCACAGAAAATCCATATCAGACACTACAGCTTCCTCTTCTGGCAGTGTTTGACCATCACCAGAATTGGAAGGCACTTCCATACCTGATGTAGAGTTACCTGCAAATACCGGTCCCTCATCAGCGTCAGATTCTAGTGGAGAATTCGATTTCAATGGAGGAGCAGAGAACTTTCTGTTCTTTTCATTCCTTGGTGAAACATTACTTGCACCAACATCATCACTCCTCCGGACAGAATCCTTACCCGCTGAAACATCTGTTAAACTGCCCTCATGAAGGACATTGACGATATTACAAGATTGTGAGCCAACATCCACAAATGGGGAACCAGAAAATGTACACTCAGCTGTAGCACTGTCTTCAAAACATAATCTCAAGGTTTTATCCACCCAATGTGCAGTGGTACTGGTGACCATATTTGCATGATCCATATGCATGTAAGATACATCTGTCCTTGACAAATCTAACTGAGGAACTTCAATTTTTTTATCATTCTTCGTAATGTCAGTTGCATCCTCGTCACTGCTACCTGCAGAAACCTTGTTATCTAGAGAACCTCCGATGGAAGCACTCTCCAATGTTTGAGTAACCCCATGTTGAGATAGCTGCTCACTAAAATCACCACCAGTTCCATGGACAGAAATATTAATTTCTTCTGAATTGGTACAGCAGCTGGGAGAAACCAAAATGGTCCCTACACCCTGATTGGGTCGTATGACATCATTCTTAATTCCTGTTTCCCTGAAATGGATACAGAGAAACTTCTATTGTTTACTACAGGGAAACTAGCCCCCTGAAGTAGATCAGTGATGCCATTCTCAGCTGATGGACTACCTAGATTTCTGCAGGGCTCCTTGCAACCAACATCAGATGCCCCCGCGTCAAAAACTTTAATTCTCTCTTGTGAGTTCATTGAAGCAGTATCTAACCCCATCAAAGGCATACAAGTATTCATAGGATCTTCATGAATTATTGTTTTCTCTGAACTTAATGAACCAAAATCAGTATTGCCTTCCATATAATCCAAAACTTTGAGAGATCCCCTCACAGCATTGTCCTCAAACAAGCAAGAATCTCCATTCTGACAAGGCTGCTTGCCAATATCAGATCTAAATGTTTCATCTAGTGATTTCTTTAAAATGTTTTCAGTATCTGCAATAGCATGCATGCCTATGTCACAATCACCATTTACAAAACTCTCACCAAATTTGGTTTCTTCGTGGTTTGAAAAGCCTGAGGGAGAAGCTGAGCGGCTCTTATTTCCATTGATATTAAATACAAATAAATTACCAGAATCTGCACCAGCGCCCACCAGCCCTGATTCATAAACTTATCAAATCTCTCCACCTTGTCTTTCTTAGGCAGCGCTGTAGCTTCATTTGGACAAGGCTGTTGATCAACAATGTCAGCCACAGTAGCAGCCTTGTCAGGGTCAATGGGTTCAGTTGGATTAGGGGCAAAGCTATCAACTTTCACGGGTTCATCACATGTTTTTGTTGGCTGTGAATTTGATAAAGTTGACTTATGGTTTACAACTTTCTTCACTACTCTCTTAACAACTTTTTTCTTCTTTCCACCCTCGAACTAAGATGTTTTACCAGAAACAAGATTGGTTCCACTTCTAAGGGCCACAGTCCTCCTTATAGGCAGCGCCCTACTATCTCGCACATTAGTAATACCAGAAGCTGTAACAAACTCTTTAGACTTCTTTAGCTCCTTTTTAGAACTGGACGCTTTATTTGCAACACTTGCAGCTTCGTCCAATCCCACTGCAACCTTGTTGGGTTTATGCATTGACGAATTCAACCTATACTTATCCTTAGCAGGGACCAAAACTTTCCTAACTTTACTATTCCTAGGTGTCAAATTCATTTCAGAAGCACCCGCAAAGCTTAAAGTAGGCGTCAAAATTGCCTTGGCTACCAACGAATTAGACTTAAAAGAAACATCAAGCTCTACTGGGCTTCTCTCTCTTGCTCCCTCTACCATCCCACGATCTGCATGCAAGACCCTTATCTTTATCTTTGCCTTTAAAAAAACCGGATTCCTGATGTTTACCTCTAAAAGGACTAGATTTAGTATAATCAGCATAACTCGAATAATGCACTCTCTCATCCTCTCTATTCATATAACTAGGCTTTCGAAGCCTAAGTAGAGCACTCTTTTTCTGTAACTGCTTCCTTGGAGTCCTATTAAACTCATAACAACCCTCTCCACTTCTTTTACCACCATTCCTTTCCAGCTCCAAATTCCCTTCTCTAATCCTATAATGCTCACGTTTCCCAGCAATAATCCTATTTTCACCATCACCAATCTCGTTACTCCCCAACTCCATCAATGACTCACGCGATTCGCCCATAACCTCTCTGTCATGAACCCACCTCTGGCTGGCACTCCCCTTCTCATGATAATCATAATTCAAACGGCGCCTATTCTCATAATTCCCTGAATTCGACTTGAAACCCCTCAGTTGATTCGAAACAGTTCGGAAAACACTAGAAGAAGATCTATCAGAATTAGATCCAAATTCACCACGACGACGACGATGCTCACTCTCACCATCAATCACAAAATTACGGTCCTGAACCAATCTAGAGTTAGGATTAGGATCACCTTCTAATTCATGCCTAGTTTGCATATGATCATCACGCAAAAACGTAAAATCGGGTCGGGGTTCATGGACACAGTGATCGAACTCGGGTAAACGACGCGGCGGTTGACGGTCATCGTACAATTGATGAGAAACCCAAGGCAATTGAGTTGAGTGAGGAAGGTCATGGTGCGATCGCTGGTGGTTATAGTTATCGTGAATTTGGGGATGATTTGGGCTAGGGTCATAGGAGAAATGGGGGTTCCGAGGGGAGAATTGTGGGAATGACGGTGGAGGAGGAGGTGTTCGTGGCGGCGGAGGCGGTTCAAGAAAGTTGGAATGGCGGTGGAAATTAAGGTTATTAGGGTAACGAGGAGAAGGGTGTTTAGCGTACTTCGTGTAGTAGAAATAGGAAGATGGAGGAGCCATGGCGGTGGTGGCTATTGTTCGATCTTTGCTCTTTCTGGATGCGCGCGCGTTTGGATCATATGTATGATACTCCATGACAACGCTGGCTTTGTTTCTGTGAACGGAGGAAGGAACACTCGACGAGAGTGTGGCCTCCCCTGCATTGGTGTTTTGTTTTTTAATAATTTAATATGTTTGGTTAATAATATTTTTTAAATTAAGGTTATATATATATATATATATATATTAAAATTAATAATTTTAAATTTAAATATTATAGATTTAATTATTATTATTATATCATGAAATAAATAATATATTATATAAAATATTTTTTATTATTTTATTAAATTATTTATAATTTTATTATGTATAAAATTTATTTGATAAGAATTATAGTTTTCATGATTTTTTAAGTGTGTAATAAAATCAGGTAAAACATTATCAAAAATAAAATTGAGATTACAATATAAATAAATTTAATTCACTCTAAACTAATTTTTCAAAACAAAATTATTATTCACGTAAATGTGAACAGTGTGAGTGAACTATACTGTTTTTTTTTTTAAAAAAAAAAAAGCAATGTTCATATGAACTGTGCGGATAAATAAAAATTTACTCACACTCTTCACTTATGAATAGTGTAAAGGAAGAAAAGCAGCTCGCAATTGTTTTAAATTTAACTGCATTTTAAATGCAAACTCAATAAGTCCTATTAAGAATAAATTGCGTTTTGAATGTTATCAAACAATTATTTGGTTGTAGTTACTTCAAACGCATAAACTACTATACAAACAAACGAACTCCATATATTTTGTTTAGTATTGGTGTTGGAGCCAGGTTCTCGACCCCTTTTAGGTTAGAGTTTTGTTTCTTCAATTAAAATAATATATTTTGGTTTTGGATTTCTCCTTGATAATGTCCTCGCTCAATTTTTTATTTTCATAAAAAATATTAATTTTTTTATTTTTATAGAAAAATATTAAAATAATTTAAGATCTAAGAGCATTGAATTTGGCTATAACATTAAATCCAAAAAAATTAAAACCAGACATCAGATTTATTAACTTTAAGTCCTTATGTCGAACCCAAGAGAATTGTGTCCGGATACAAAACTCATTACCCTTGAATCCTGACCCGAGACCCAAAAGAATTGAATCCGGAAACATGACTCATTAGCCTTGGGTCCTAAGACAGGACCCCTTACCCTTGAATCCTGATTCGAGACCTAAGAGAATTGGTCCTGAAACATGACTCATTAGCCTTGAGTCTTGAGGCAAGATCTAAGTGAATTGGGTCATGACATAGGACTCGTTATTCTTGGATTTGAACACAAGACCCAAGAAAATTGAAACCAGAAACGAGACCTATTAGCCTTGGATTTGAATGTCGGACCCAAGAGAATTGGGTTCAAACGCCGGACTCATTACTTCCTGATGCCGAACCAAAAAGAATTGGATCCTAACACAAGACTTATTAGCCTTGGGTTTTAATGACGGATCCAAGCGAATTAGATCCTCACGCAGGACCTAAGAGAATTGGGTACTGATGAAAGATCCATTATCCTTGGATCTTAATGCAGGACCTAAGAGAATTAGGATCATACGCCAAACCCATTAGCCTTGGGTTTAGACGTGGACCTAAGAGAATTGGGTCTTGAAACTGGACCCATTAACATAATGTCCTAAAACCGGAACCAAGAGAATTGAATCCTATCACCGAATCCATTAGCCTTGGACCGGATGACAGACCCAACAATCTTAGGTCTGAATCCCAGAGCATTGGGTCAAGCGGAGCTGTAAGACCTAAGTGATTTTGGTCTACGCCCCTGACACACCCAAGCAATTTATGTTAGATGCGCCTTTCCAACCTAATTTTTTCTTCGGTTTGGAAGGGGATGTCTAACCCATGTTAATAATAATAATAATAATAGATTTTATCCTTATTTAATAATAATAATAATAGATTTTATCCTTAAAATAAAATCTATGTTTTATTATTGTAATATTTATTTTAATTTTAATAATATTAATGAATTTGATAATATTAATAATAATATTTAGCTTGTCCATCCAAGTTATTATATTTTTAATCTTAAAAAAAAAAGATTTATAGTTTTTCTTTCATGTTAATAATAAATTTTAAAAAAAAATTACAAATAATAATAATAGTAATAATAATTCTTAATTTTACCAATCAAATCAAATATATTATTTTTTTCAATATTAATAATATTTTTTACAAATTTATTAATTATTATATTAATAATATTAACTATAATCAAAATAATAATATTTATAATAAAAATAATGATATTTAATTATAATAAAAATTATAACATTTATAACATAAATAATAATATTTATCATATTGATATTGATATTAAAATTTTATAGCTAAGTTTTTGTAGTAATAATTTTTTTTAAAGAAAATTATTAACAATAATAATTTTTCAAACAACACCTTAATAATCTCTTCATAATCTACTTTTTTCTTCTTTTCAGAATCAATTACTTCAATTATACTCTGGTTATAAGCTTCAAAATTTATTTTTTGTATATTGTGTTATCACTACTTTATACGTAGTTAAGGAGTTATCAATAATATTATCTTATAATTCTTCAATTCCTGAATTTTAAGTTATAAATTATTGAAAATTAAAATTATCATATTGCATTATACCACTTCTTCCATAAATAAATCACCTCTATTATTTAGAAATAAATAATCAAATATGCCTTCATATTCAATTCCTTCATGATTATTGAAATAGTCATTATTAGTTCATTTTAATTTTTAATTTTTCCTCTTCTCATCATTTTCCTCAAAATATAAATCTTTGTCTTCTATTTTGATAATTAAATTATCATTTATTTGATTAAAGATGAACTTTGAAACCTTTTCCTTCAGCTTTTCATTGTCCATAGTGTCCTTTTTTCTAATATAATTTTAAATTATAATTACTTCTTTTCTCTACAAATATCTTTTTTCACAGTCATTATTACACTTTTCAATCACTTTTCTACTATAACTTTTCTATCTATTTCTAAACTTTTTTCTATGTGTTTCTAAACTTTTGATTTAGTTTCCATACATTATTCCCTAGTTGGTTGAAATGATGGATTTCTCTTGGGATATTTATTTTCTAAATACATGCATATTTGCTTCAATTCTAAAACCAAATCCTTTTGAGATATTCTATCCAATTGCCAAGCCTTTTTTCAATGAACTATCATTCAGTGATGTTTTCTTAATAGTTTCTTGCATGTTCCATTTTGTGTTAAAAACCCAAATAAGTGATGCTTTTTTAATAGTTTCTTACATGTTCCATTTTGTGTTAAAAACCCAAATGTTAGCTTTTTATTTATTATTAAATTACAGTTGTTATATATAGCTTTTGAAATTAATTATATGTTTTTAAATAAAACATCAGTCTCTAATAGCTCGGCTACCATATTCATTTCTAGATTTTCTTATGGAAATAGTTTTTTCTCTAAAATTTGTTTTGGAGTTATTAATCCTCTTTGGATTAATATGAAGTTTGTACATTTATTTATAATATGACTAATAGTCATTCGTTATATGGAGAATCCCTCAATATCTTAGAATTGTGTGACTAATAACCATTCGCCATATGGAGAATCCCTCAATATCTTAGAATTTATCAACCTCAACAAATCTTAACATTGGACCTGCTACTAAAGAATTAAATAACTCATTAGTTGTGATGGTTACAAAGGTAACTCCATGAGAAAAAAAAAATTATTATTATATTAGTAATATTCATCATTTTAATGGAGAATGCATTTATTGGAGGGAAATGATTTTTATTAACTCCTATTGTTTTATTTTTATCAACGAAACTTATATGCTTTAACTTTATTAAATCTTGAATCACATTTCTAATAATTACATAATTTTTAGTTGAATGACTAACAATTACATGCCATTTACAATAAGAATTTCCTTTCAATTCTTTATCATTTACTTATATTTCCCTTTTAATTTAACTCTTTTATGAGCTAATAATCAATCAAAGATTGCATCAACTTGGTTTATATCAAATGAGTAATGTCTTTCCTTATTTGATCTTAAATATTTTAAAATTTTAACATTCTTTTTAATCAAAATATCACAACTATAGGTTCAACAAATATAAATTTTATAACATTCATAACCACTATTTCATGAAAATAATTTCATAAATTGGAAATATTATTTTTATTTTTTAAAATAAATCTTCATATTTAAAAGCCATTACTTCTAATCCGTATATGTCTTTAAACTTCATTCCTTTATATTTCTTTCTTAGCTCTAATTCCAATCATTTTTGAGCAATCATGATAAATTTCTTTTCTTAAATTCTAGCCTAACATTTCCCTCTTGTTTCCATGAATCTATTTAGATATTGTTTAACAGTTTCTCTATGATATTACTTTAATTTCACTAAATTAACTAGTACAAATTCTGGTTATTCTAGAAAAGTGAGTTTGAAATATAGTCTACATATCATTCCGACTATTAACTAAATTTAGTGGAAAGTTTATATACCAAATAAAAACATCTCTAGTTAATGAATTTGAAAATAATTTAAGTTTTAAAAATTTTGAATCAGATACTTTCTTACATTGGTAAATGAATCTTATTTTATGTTTTCTATCAGACATGGTCTCTTGGCCATTAAACAAAGTGAACTCTGGAAACTTAAAAGTATTAGGATAAGGGTACATCTTATCAATATAATCTGGATATAGTTATCTTATTAATATAATCTGGATATAGTTTTATGTATGTTAGTCTATGCATTTGTTGAATTCTAAATTCATAGTATTGTTTTACTATTCTTATAATATATTTAAGAGCAATCCTATTTAAAGGTCCATTCATTTCTAAATTATTTAAAATTACTATTTCATCCATATCTTTTGGTAATGGACTCTTATAATTGACAAATTTATCTTTTAAACCACTCCCAACTTTCTATAATTTTAAAGTTTTTCTTCGATTAACTCTTGATTCTAATAAAGGATTATTTATAGTAATGATTTATTTTGATGACCAACATGGCTCTTTTCTATTTTGTTTATGATCGTTCCTTCAATAATTAGAGACTCTTTCCATTTTCTCATCTAAATGGTTGCTAACCTTAACCACCACTTGTTTGGAAATCTTATTCATTATCTTTAATATAGTATAGTACAAGTTAGAAATCACTTTATCATTTACTTTTCTTATTGAAACGACTACTTTTGTGTTGGAATTTTTAATAGTCTTACTCATTCCTTTATAAGATTTCTTATTCAAGTTTTATAATTTTTCTATTTCACACTTTAAACTTTTTTCACAATTTTATCTATCTCTAGCATTTGACTCTAGAATAACATAAGCTGATCTCTCATTTATTGTTATAATTCCTTTATAATGATCATCAATCATATTTATCTTAATTCTATGTTTCTCTTTAATTTCTTTAAAAGGATATTTATACCTCTCTTCATGTATTTTATTTGTCTCTTATACTCTTCATTTAAAGAATAAATATCTATATTCTACACTTACAAACCTATTTCCTTCTTCATTTTAAATTTCTTCCCTTTTAAGAATTGATTCTCTATTTCTTTCTCTAATAGAGACATTAACTAATTATTCTCTTTCTACTATTGTCACCAATTATTTCAAGGTTATATATATATATATATATAATACTTTATAACTTATATTTCAAATTTAAAATTCTAGATTTTCACTGCAATTTTATATTTGTAACTCCAAACTTATGGAAATGCCAGAATATAACTCAATAATCAAGAAATAGTTAAATACTTTAATACTTTAAATATAAATAAGAACTTTAATAATTCAAGATCATAGAACTTATATTAATAGGATGATCTTTATTTTGATTACAACCATGTACTAGAATACCTTGATAAAAGAATAAAAATTAATATTTTTTATGTTTTATGTTTTTCTTTTTTATAATAGAAATTGCAAGCCTAGTGAGTATCACCTATAAGTTACTTGCCTACGAGTTACTTGTATACATGTTATTGTCTGTTAGTTGTTGTTTACTGGTAAACAAATTTTAAAGTTCTTATAAACTTGATTAAACTGCAGTGCAATTACTGTTGATTTGTTAAGTTGTTTGAGTTGTTGTTATGTGATTTATTCTCCTTGTGACCTTCTTTAAATAGAAAAAATTATAGAAAATCATCTGGTAAGAACTTATCTTTTTTATTCTTCCTAATTTTAAAGATACAAAACTTTAACTACTCTTCTTCATTTCTTCATGTACCATATCAATTTCCTTTAACAAATATGAATCGTTTCTACTTTGTGTTATAATATTCCTTTCATTTGATTCAAACTTTGTTCTCCCTTATATAATATTAATTCAGCTTTTAACCAAATCATGTTTTTCTTAATTTGATTTAAATTATTTTACACACTTATCAAGTATGCCCTTTTCTTTAGTCTGTCTTTCTTGTCTTTAGCCTAGACTATCCCTTTATTAATTTTATTATATAACATATCTTTTTTTTTTATGAATTTTTAAAGTGATAAATTGTAAAGCTTGTTTTACATATCTCAACAGAAGCTACTTGATAATCCTCATCAAAGCATACCCTAAAAAGAAAAAGATGAAGAAAAAAAATGTAATCTTGTATCTTTATAATAAAGATTAGTCTTAACTATCAAGTATTACCTTCTTCACCACCACCGTGTGAACCTAAAATCCAAGAAGTTGCCTTCAATCTACCTTCACTCTAATTCTCTCTTAAAAGATAGTAAAATATATGACATATATGAAAAAGCTCCCTCAATATATCCATACCAAAACAAAACTTCAATTCAATACTAAAATTCATTTTCTCCAAAGCAAAGTCAATCAAGAATGATCCATACAATGATGGCAATAACATTACACATAATCATTATGTCACTTAGGTTATTTAGTCACAAGATTTTAATATACTCATGGTGTTATCATGAGAGAGATTGTTTCCTTAAAAGCATGTATTTTCATTTGATTTTCATGCAACAGAGATGTCTATTAGAGAATTGGACAAGTAAATTTCTAATAAAGATAACTAGTCCATTAGCTCGGGATCCATCACTATCAGACCAAAAATTTATAAAACATTAAAAAATAGTGTCAAAGTCATGAGGAATTCTTTAATTATTTGATTAAACTCCTTCAAACAAGTCAATCTTGGAACATTCTACCATTTCTCCTTGTATAGCTTGAGTTTTAAATTAAACCATATAAAAATTTGATTTAACTTGAATTGATTGACTTCACATATCTAAAGACAACTTGGACAACCAGTGAAAACATGGCATACCTTTTAAAAGAATTTCAAGATGATAGATTTTTAAAAAAATATTGAGATAATAATATATTAAATCAACCTCAATCACTCTATGACATAGGTCATGGACTCTACTAGATTTAATAACTTTAATATTTTTTAAACTATTTTTATTTAATTATATGATAAAAAAATAGATACTAAAAAAACAAGCACAACCTAATGTTTGAATGTTTATTTGAGATCATCATAACCCTATAGAAAGTATATAAAATGAATCATGAAGCTTATTATCAAAACATATTTTTGGGTTATTCCCAAATTCATTATCTTTTCTGGAAAAAAAAATCAAAATAGTACCTTTTTAAACGACATTGAACTCCTTCTTTCCCTGCGCGTGCAAAGGCAAGGAAAAAAAAGATTTTAAAATCTTTTTTCCCACTCAATCTCTCCCCTAACTTAACCTTCACTAACATCATCCATACCCACCATACCTTACTAACATGATAAAGAAAATATAGGGGAACCATGCCCTAGGGTGGCTATGTAGAAGTCACCCTACGCCACTTTACCCCTACACTTGGACATGGTAAAGTGGTCCTCTCCCCTTACTTCCTATAAATATAAGGGGAGAACTAGAAATAGAGGTGGAAATTTTGGCAAAGAGAAAGGCGAGAAATGAAAATAGAAGATTGAGAGAAAGACAGGGATGACAACATAAGGGTTTTTTAAGTGAAAAAGAAATAAAAAAGGAGAATGATAGATAGAAAAGGGGGAAGAAACGAAAAAACCAAACAAGAAGAAGAAATGCAAAAAACAAAATAGAGGACAAGGAGAAACTTTTAGGGGATGAATGAAGGTTTTTGAAAGGTGAAAAATAGAGAAGAAAAACAAGGAAAAAGGAAAGAAAGAGAGCAAGAATGGATAAAAAACAGGAAAAAAAAAAAGGAATCAGGAGAGAAACATAAGAAAAAAAGGAGTAACCACCACCATTTTGAACCTCAATAGCTGCCATTGTTCCTCCTAGTCACCATCAGCAACACCGCCACAACCAAAGAACAAAAGAAGAAAAAGAGAAAAACAGAGGAAAGGGGCAAATATATCAGAAAGTAGCATAAGAGAAGAAAAAAATAAAAACTGGCAACAACCACCGTCTACCACCACAACAACACCACCAAAAATAGTCATCAACATCACTATAAGCCACCAGCACCACTAACATCGCCAGGTCAGCTTTTTTCTTCTACTCTGCGACCTTCACTGTTTTGCAAAGTAAACAGTTAAAAGTGAATTAATTTACTCTCCATTGTTCACGTTGCATGTGAACAATGGAGAGCTGCTCCACTATTCACTAGGGTGGACAATGCCGACTTAGACTAAAATGGTTAGACTGGGTTTGGCCCGGTCCAAAAAAAAAAGATTTTAAAAAATCCTTTCAAAAATTGATGATTTTCCCTTGTATTTTTCTATCAATTTCATTTAATATTAGTTTATATTTTTATACCATAAAGATACAAATCCAGTATTAAAATATTTGATTTTTGTTGAAACATTGCAAAATTATATATATAAAAAAAGATGTTTTGTTTTCATGCAAACGACCAAATCTCTTAAAGAATAAAAAAAAATCATATCATATTTTCATACAACAAACATTTAAAAATATGTTTTAGCATGTATTTTAGCTTTAATAACCAATTTATTAAAGTTATGAGAGCTAGGGCAATATTTCAAAAATTCTAAAAAAATATTTTGTTTTCTTTTAATATTAAGGATTGCAAACTTATACGTAAGACGTATTCTTGATATTAAAAAGGTAGGTTTTTTATGTTAGAATGATTAGGTTTTACCCAATAAGATAAGGACTTCCTTATCGAGGAAGACTTATCTTAAACTTTAGACAGACCAACAATTAAAAAACATGATAATAACACTTTATATTTTATCAAACAATTAAACAATATAGCTCAACAATTAAAAAAATATAGTTCACCTTAGATAAGGCTTATTTGGAATGTTAATATCTTTCCTTTATACAATCAGTCCCCGTGTCCGATATTTAAGACTAGTTAGGATTCCTAGTGACCAAAATACTAGATGGCAACTCTCATTCCTATTTTTTACGGGTAAAAGATAAGAATTTCTAGTCTGCCCCGTTTTCCCAATTACTGAAATCAGATAAAGTGGAAGATTCCGTCAGGACACCACACACGTGCAACACTTATTTCCTAACCAACCCAACATTAAGGGATGAAATATAGAAAAATTAATTAAAAATATTAAAAAAACAAAGGTACATCAGATTCGGTGGGTAAACTCATCAAACTTGTGAGTCAGGTTATGAACTCCACTTGAATCAATAACTTGGTTTTTTTTCAAAACTATTCATTATTAAACTATATAATAATTAAAATAAACAATCATAAAATCAAGCATTAACCTAGTAATGAGGTGTTTGTTTAAGACCACAATAACCTTATAAAAGAGAACCAAAAAATTTATGAAGCGCAATCCCTAATCGATCCAATATTTAAAGATGAAATTAAAAAAATAACTAATAAAAAAAATTTAACAAGCTAAACCAATGACCCTAGTCAACCTGCGAATCGGTTAATGGACTTCATAAAGTTTAATAATATATTTTTTTTTCAAAATTATTTTTTAACTATGACACGATGAAAAGATTAATGTCTTCTCCCAAGTGCAGGAGTGTCGAAGTAATAAATAACCCGGCAAGACCGAGGTCGAACCACAGGGAGGTTAATTGTACAAATTATAAATAACAATAATAATAATAATAATAATAATAATAATAATAATATT
>NW_011500099.1:206695-212274 GCF_000495115.2 Populus euphratica
ATATTTACCACAAATTAAAGGTATCTTGTATTATTAGATATATTATTATAAAATATGCTTTGGTTAAGGAGTTATTGATACTTCAAGTGCAAAATGATGATATAAAACCATGATAAAAATACACTTTTAAGTACTAATCAAACTATATAATAAAAAAATAGATGATTACAAAAAAAAATTAATAATAAAAAAAACTACCAAACTCATTAACTAGGGCAACTTGAGTTACCCTACTAAACTCACAAACTAGGTTATGGAATCTACAAAGTTTAATAACTTGTTTTTTATGAAATCATTTTTTTAATCTAAATACATGTTAAAAAATAGAAAATCACAAAATCGAGCATCAATCTAATATCAAAATGTTTATTAAACACTATGATAACTTTATATAAACCAAAATAAAATAAATTATAAAATATAATGTTTAATTAACCCAATATTAAAGATTGACATTAAAAATAAAGATTTAAAAAAATCAAGGGATTAAACTAAAAAAAATAAAAAAAAATACATGGTGCATAAGGAAGACCCACAGGCTTTAGTTAGCTTATAAGCAATACTTCAAGCTTCGATTGAAGTTATGTATGATTTTGTTAGAATCATCATGATATCCTATTCCTTATAAGATGGTGCATGATGTAGAAGGACTTGAAAGCATCTTTTGTTAAAACAAAAAAAGAGCTATTTTTTTGTATCATTTTTAATTTTAGTCCATTAATTTTAAATTTCATTGTAACAAAAAAATTAATTTTTTTTGTAAAATCAAACATTAATCTAATGTTAGGACATTTTTGCCAATATCATGATAATAATATAAAAATAAAAATAAAATAAATTATCAACTCAAAATCCAAACAAACATACAATTCAAAGAGTAAATTTAAGATAAAGGAAATTATAACCAAAATATATTAAAAAAACCACCATAGATTACTATTGTAATCCAAAATGTAAAGGGTGTGAACAATAATCTATAGTGTAATGAATGTGAGTGAATAGTTTCTTAATTAATCTTAATTAGGAGGTTATAGAAATGTCATTCTTGCATGTGTATGTACTAGTAGATTGCATTCTTAAATGCCTAAACAACGATCGCTTTTGTTTGTCCTGTTGTTGCCCTATGCAACTTTGTAATGTTATAGATAAGGCTTTTGCATTACCAAAATGTAAGTGTTATGTGCTAGCAAATTTTTTTTTTAAATGATCATTATTTAAAAAAAAAAAAAAATTTTTAAATGATCATTATTTAAAAAAAAAAGAACAAGTTTGAAAAATTTTTAATGAAATAATATACTTTGGTACAAGTCGTTGTTAGAAAACATAACATCTTAAGATGTTGTTGATGAGAAACATAATATTTTTTAAAAAAAAATTAATGACCTTTCTTAATGTCATTAGATTCGTCTCATCATGATCTTTTTTACTATACTTGTTAGTGTGTTTTTGGGTTCTCTTTCTTTTCTTTTTTTCTTTTCCCTTTCGTCTCTCTTCTTATTGTAATTGTGCACTTGCCTTTAATAATATTGTTAATGATCTTCCTTGGTGTTGTTGGATTCATTTTATCAAGATATTTTTTTTATGGTATTAATAATGTTATAATTGAAGCTTTGGCGTGTCTTTGAGGTTTTTTTATTTTTTCTCTCTCCTCTCTCCTTGTTATAATTGTATAAGCTCATTTAATAATTTATTTGAAGTGTTTCTTTTCCATCATCGACATCTTAAGATGTTGCATTTTTTAATCACAACATGTACTAAATTGTATTATTTCACAAAAACATTTTCTATTTGTGTTATTTGGCCAATATTTTTGTCAAATGGTGTTAATAAGTGAAAAAACTATAGTCAGCACAAATACCAACACTAGTTCTATTGATAAATTATAGTAAAATCAGAAAAGAGGCTTGCATGTCTCTTTATCGCTACCAAGTTTATTAAGTGTGTGTTTGAATTGTGGTGCAAAGTGATTTTTAACTAAAAATATATTTAAATAATTTTTTAATTTTTATTTTATTTTTCATATTAGCACATTAAAACTATTAAAAAGCATATAAAAGAGATTATTTTGATTCTTTTTAAGTTTAAGAAAAAATTAAAAAGTATTTTAAAAAATAAAAACTATTACAATACCAAACATATATTAAAAATGCCCACCTTCACCAATTTGGATGTAGTTATGGATGTCATTTGTGGATGTGGCTTTTAAGTGTTTGATAATACTTTCAAAGCTAATATTACAGCCCCTCCAATATATTATTTTCAAAAGTTATAATTTGTAGCTTTTCAAAAGTTACAATCAAAGCTAATAGTCAAATATTTTCACGGACCCAGAGTAATAGTCCAAGGTAATTAATTTGATATATTTGGTTTTATATTGTCCAATTAATTTGTTAATTAACATGTTAATCTTTAGTAGTGACTAGTTAAACACTATTGTGAACGCGATAAACACAATGAAACTGTATGAAAAATACATAAATATATTGGTTATGAAAGCAGAAAGCCAATAAGAAAAAAAAAAAAGACCAAAAAGAGAGGACAAAACTCAAATGATTATTGTGTTTGTTTCTGTTTTTGTTGTGAGCCACAACCTCCCCAGCCAGCAAAGAACGCAGGAGAAAAACAATTAATTCATATTTTTACTGCTACATTTTATTTTTAGTGGTGGTCGCATCCCTAAATACAAAAACAGCAGCGGAAATAAACGTTGTATAGGCGCCGGAGATCAATCTCGAGAGATTATCCAACAACGTTTATAATTACCAGTTTGCCAGTGAAAGCAAGTGCAGGACTAACCTGAGTGCTAATTCATCAACCTAATTTTACAGAAGGTTACTTTAAATATCAACATTTGAGAGAGACAATTGAATTTATGAGGCCTCACAGATAGTGATAACCTTTTGATAGAATGAATGAAACCCATCAGTTATTATACAGCTAAGAACCAATCCTGATTCTGAAACCTGGAATACATAGACATTAACTTCCAATGCCAGAAGGGTGATGAGTCAAGAGGGAATTTTCAGACCTAACTGTGTTCGATAGAAATTTGCCAGTAATAGAGGTTTTCTTCCACCTTTATCTGTTACAATTGTGTTAAGGGTGGTAACACAACTTGAAAGATAGTTTCTTTTTCTAAAAACTCCTATTGGACTAAGACTTGTTTAGATTTCTTGAAGATGACAGGGTTGCTGAAAGAAACATGAAAAATGGCATAGATTATGGTTCCAAGACTAGGAGAAAATCTTGAAATATTGCAGAATTTCAAATATGAGAGCACCAATAAGGAATCTAGAAATTCTAAAACCCCATTAATTATTCCTCCAGATTATTGAAAGACCATCATCAATCCTACTCCTATATGATCAAATGGGTAAAAAGTTCAAATAAAATGTATTAGTTGACGATCAAGTTTCATGAAGAATAAATTCTTTCTCATGAGGCCAACTGGAGAATAAAGAAAATATAGGATTGAAAGGCTGCAAAGAGGAATAATACAATGACTTAGAGTAGGAATCTTTTTTGAAACAAATCTCGAAGCCTAGACGTTAGAAGCTGTTCAAGACTTTCTATGCGGTCCTGTCATAAAAGCATAGAACTCATCATACTTTTCTTCAAATCGCAACTACATTATCAGCGTATAGAATATAAATTCTGGTTGAGAACTAAGATTTCCACTGTCTCTTGAAATATATCATCTTTCTTGCCACGAAGCTTCTGTGGAGCTGTTTTAAACTCTTCTTCACATCCATTTTTTGCCTATAAAATTCATTAATTCTATCTAAGTAGTTAAGCAAAAACAATTTATAGCACTTGAAGATGCAATAAGCAGAGCTAAGAAATACAAAGAGCTCATAGTTATTATATAAAAAGCAAAGGTAGCAAACAGGCAAAAAGAGTAGTCTAGATATTAACAATTCCAACTCATTCAAAGCCATAAAGTTTGAAGCAGAAAAGAGGGTCAAAATGTAGAGAGAGAGATCCATTTCTCTACAGATAAAAGAGTCCCATCTTGTTTCCCGCATCATGAAGCAATGCATCATCAAAGGATTCAAAGTAAGTGATCCTGCAATAAAAAAAGAAGATCAAAACATCATCTGTAAAAGGAAGAAATAGATGGCTAAACTATTTGAATTGTAAGGTAATTCGTGTTCAACTTGTAATTAAGATCACAAAAACATCCCTTCTTGATTATCAATTCCTAACATCTTCAATGCTTGGTCTGATTATTATAGAATTTACAGCAGTCGTGTTCAACTTGTAAGATCACAAAAACATCCCTTCTTGATCATCAATTCCTAACATCTCCTATACTTGGTCTGATTATTATAGAATTTACAGCAGAGAAATGAAAATTATAGATTAAATTGTTAAAATATAGACACACTTATGTGGAAGCAAAAGGAGTTTAACAGGGCATATATACTTGGCAAACCATTATGACTAGAGGAACCAAGAAAATAGTGATTCTACGCAAAGACTTGTGATGCAGACAAGTGTAACTGCAAAGAGACCGATAAAGCAGAGAACGAGATGATAAAGATGTTTCCTTGTCTTTACGTATGAAATTGTGTTAATTATTAGTTAATTTTGGGTTAAATGACCTGATTAAAGAATTAATTGAAGCAATTAAAAACCATATGAGGGGAAAATGGGATTTTAGGGCCGACCATAATTAAGAGTTTCAGGGGTTTCGAGATTTTGATTTAAATTAGGTTGATTGATAGTGGTTTAATAATGTTAGGGAAGTTAATTAAGACTTATTGTGAATAATTACTATAGGTTAGTTATTTTCAATTCATATTAATTTTAATATGTTGATTTTAAAAATAAAAATTAATATTAATATATATTTTAACATAAAAAATTATTTAAAAAATAATTATTATTATATTATTAAAAAAAATCTCCATAAATATCCAAAATAACTTATAAAATTAATTAAGATATTTTATTTGAAATTCCAAAAAAAATATAAGGTCCGACTCATAGCTGACAAAGTACATATGATTTTAATGTCAAGTAAATGCCTGTCTTCTCATTTATTTATTTAAAATATGTGTTTGTTAGATTTTCTATGTAATTATAAAATGTGTTTGGAAAAGATTACAAAAGAAAATATTTTGATAAAAAAAAAATCATTTAAACAAGACAATTTATTTAATGTGTTAAATTTAATTATTTATAAAAAAAATATTATATATTATGTGTAAAAATCAACTGTTTGGGCATATTCTATTTATTAAATGTTAAAATAATCGGTTGAATCAAAAACTAATTATTTATGTATTAAAGTCACTATCTAGATGGAGCCGATATTTATGCGTAGAGCAAAGCACGTGTCTTGATATGTCGATCGGGATGGCCAACATGTAGGGAAGACTTCACCTTTATTAAAAATAATAATAATAATAATAATAATTGACCTGGGGTGTTACAATGACACTTGGGATTTTCAATTTTTGGTGCACCCATCTACCATCCTCCACCTTATCCCGAGGCTTTGAAGCATCAGGGTACACAGCTTCTCCAGCCTCTTTCGTCCGCCCATCAAACCCATCTGGTAACTAATTAAACCA
>NW_011500099.1:215013-245826 GCF_000495115.2 Populus euphratica
TGAAGAGCACAAATTCAACCTACATAACAAAACAAAAACCAACCTGTTTCAAGTTGCAGAAACCTTCATAAACAGCAAGAACATTGTCAAAAGCTTTCACAAGCGAGAGAAGCGAAGATTTCCCTTCACGATCCACGATTTCTATTTCACCAAATCACCAAAGTTAAACCACCCACCAAATAATCAAGCAGCTCAAAAAAACAACATCGTTCCAGTTCAAGTTTCACTAACCATTATTATCAAGGATATGAAGAGCAATAACAGTATCTCCAGGTTGAGCCACTTTGACCAAAGCCCAAGTCAACAACTCTCTACTCGCTGGGTCAAGCTTGACTCCTACTATCACCGTACTGTCACCGGAGCCTGCCATTCCCTCTCCTTCACGTAGCAGCATTTTCATGCTCTGGCTTTTTGAGATTTTAGTGATCAGGGAGATGTCGTTTAGGAGTTTCTATGTTGTCTTTTTGTTGCCTGGAATAGAGGAGGACCATCTCGTGCTCATATAGTAATACTTGACAGAGAGAGAGGGGGGGAGAGGGAGGGATAGGGGGGTCGTGTTTTTGGCTATAACCGTCAGTTTGGTTGTTTGCTTTTCAAGGCCGCGAAGCCAGACTAGAAAGGGAAAGGAAGGCAGGAAGGTTTTGTTAGGGTGCACCCGGGTGTATTTTGGACACTATGCATGTGACATTGGCAGTGGTAGATTCTTTTTGATGGTCCTCGAAATGATAATTGATGTCTCGTTACGATAAGTTTTTGGATTAACCGATAAGTGGCTGTTTGTTTTTTTCGGGTGGATTGGGTCCCACCCTCACTTGCAAAAGGCATGGAACCTAAACCAGCTGAAAGAACTGAGAATCTAGTAATGAGGTTAGTGTTTATGTGGAAATAGGTACGGGGGTTGCTGTCCTTATTGGTGAGATAATGTTACTTGCAACCTGTATTTAAATAATTATTTTGCAGTTACATTATTGAGCTGTAAAAATATTCATGTGAATTACAGCACTGATTTTTTTTAGCCTATTAAAGTTATTGCAATTTTATTATGAGCATAATTAATATGCGAATGCTTTTGATTTTTATGGGTTTGTGAATATAAAATCACATTTCTTAAAAAAAATTTAGGATCAAAACTAGGATGATAATTAAATCACAAGAATATATAGGTTAAAAATTAAAACAGGGTAAATGTTTTATTTGCATCTAAAACTTTCATTTGATGGAAGAAATGAGTTCACTTGAAATATATTGATTGAAATGAATTTCAAATGGCATTGAGGCATTGAGATGTTTTGATATCTAAAATGGTTTGAAATGTTAAATTTAATAGGTTTAGGTAAAGGTTGGAAGAGGAACGAAATGCAATGGATTTTTTTTATTTTTATGATCGAAAAACATGTATTAATTTTAAGAATGAAAAACATGTATTAAGAAAGAAAAAAAAGATGAAATAGATTTTCATACTAAGTAAAATTATATTGATGATCTAAGTTATATAATAATGTAATATATAAAAAGAATTGGATAAAAAATAATGTGCTAATATGTGAGAGTATTATTGTGATAAGAGAATTGTTTAAAATTTTAAGATATATATGTTACTTGATGTGTATGAATAAAGATATGACATGATTTTAACCTAAAATATTTTTAAGATGGTTAAAATAAATAAATAGAGTTTGTTTTTAAGGCTATTAGTGCCACATGTTTTTATTCTTTTTTTTTGGTCACTCAAGTTTATTTGGCTCTTCAATTTCTTCCTTTTAAATTGATTTAAGTTGAGATCTAATTTTATTGTTTTCTTTAATTGGCTTTGGGAAAGGTTCTTGTTATTTTGAAAGAGAAAAATGATTCCTAGGTGATGCTAAATTTAGCAAAACTAAGAAAAAATATATTGATTTAAAACAATTAGAGAAATGAAAACTGAAATTGAACCATTAATAAATATTCAGCCCCTTTATCTTGAAAGAATTAAGGAATCAATCACATAGTCATGGGAAGGATCAACCTTTTTTTTTCTTTGGTTGTTTATTTTTTTTTTCAATTTAATTCTTGTACATTGAGGTTTTTGTATAATTGAGCTTAATGGTGGTTTTGGTTGCCTCACTATAGGAATTCCGCGATGTCGAGAAAAAATTTTAAAGGGCGATTCATGATTGATTTTGCAAAATAAATTTTAATGTCCTTAATTTTAAACAATTAAGGCTTGAGTGATTAAATGTGAAACTTAAAATAACTATAAGGACTAGGTTCAATAGACAATGACAAAGTAGTTGGTCCATGCAATATATGTGTTAGTGAAGGACATTGTCACAATTAAATGACATGTGTCTCATCATATAATGTTGAAATGCCACCTTTTTTTGTAAAGTTGGATGCTTCTCGTCAAGCCTTAGTCATTGGTGAGGTGTATTTTATGGTGGTGGTGAGCAAAGGTTTATTTTGCTCCTTTTCTTTTATTTTTTTTTATTATCATCTCAATTTTCATGTAAATACCTTAAAAAATTCCAAGGTATCCTGTCATTTTATCGTTATGTGAGTTTTTTTTTATTATTTTAATTATTATTTACTTTTTTAGATATTTTTTTTAATTGTTAGATTTTTTTTTTAATTTTATCCATCAATATTAGATCGATTGTTAAATGAGCTTTTGTTTTTAATTTATGCTTAATGAGTTAATCCTAGAATCATAACCTATGTTATGAGTTTAGAGAGTTAGATTAGGTTGTTGGACATCTTTTGTAGGTTAATTTTTAAAAATATTATTTTTTAATTTTATTATTTAACATTAGAAATGATAATTGATGTCTGGTTACGATAAATTTTTGGATTGACCGGTAAGTGGCTGTTTGTGTTTTTCGGGTGGATTGGGTCCCACTGTCACTTGCAAAAGGCATGGAACCTAAACCAGCTGAAAGAACTGAGAATCTAGTAATGAGGTTAGTGTTTATGTGGAAATAGGTACGGGGGTTGCTGTCCTTATTGGTGAGATAATGTTACTAGCAACCTGTATTTAAATAATTATTTTGCAGTTACATTAATGAGCTGTAAAAATATTCATGTGAATTACAGCACTGATTTTTTTTAGCCTATTAAAGTTATTGAATTTTTATGGGTTTGTGAATATAAAATCACATTTCTTAAAAAAAATTAGAAACAAAACTAGGATGATAATTAAATCATAAGAATATATAGGTTAGAAATTAAAACAGGGTAAATGTTTTTTTTGCATCTAAAACTTTCATTTGATGGAAGAAATGAGTTCACTTGAAATATATTGATTGAAATGAATTTCAAATGGCATTGAGGCATTGAGATGTTTTGATATCTAAAATGGTTTGAAATGTTAAATTTAATAGGTTTAGGTAAAGGTTGGAAGAGGAACGAAATGCAATGGATTTTTTTTTTTTAAGAATGAAAAACATGTATTAAGAAAGAAAAAAAAGATGAAATAGATTTTCATACTAAGTAAAATTATATTGATGATCTAAGTTATATAATAATGTAATATATAAAAAGAATTGGATAAAAAATAATGTGCTAATATGTGAGAGTATTATTGTGATAAGAGAATTGTTTAAAATTTTAAGATATATATGTTACTTGATGTGTATGAATAAAGATATGACATGATTTTAACCTAAAATATTTTTAAGATGGTTAAAATAAATAAATAGAGTTTGTTTTTAAGGCTATTAGTGCCACATGTTTTTATTCTTTTTTTTTGGTCACTCAAGTTTATTTGGCTCTTCAATTTCTTCCTTTTAAATTGATTTAAGTTGAGATCTAATTTTATTGTTTTCTTTAATTGGCTTTGGGAAAGGTTCTTGTTATTTTGAAAGAGAAAAATGATTCCTAGGTGATGCTAAATTTAGCAAAACTAAGAAAAAATATATTGATTTAAAACAATTAGAGAAATGAAAACTGAAATTGAACCATTAATAAATATTCAGCCCCTTTATCTTGAAAGAATTAAGGAATCAATCACATAGTCATGGGAAGGATCAACCTTTTTTTTTCTTTGGTTGTTTATTTTTTTTTTCAATTTAATTCTTGTACATTGAGGTTTTTGTATAATTGAGCTTAATGGTGGTTTTGGTTGCCTCACTATAGGAATTCCGCGATGTCGAGAAAAAATTTTAAAGGGCGATTCATGATTGATTTTGCAAAATAAATTTTAATGTCCTTAATTTTAAACAATTAAGGCTTGAGTGATTAAATGTGAAACTTAAAATAACTATAAGGACTAGGTTCAATAGACAATGACAAAGTAGTTGGTCCATGCAATATATGTGTTAGTGAAGGACATTGTCACAATTAAATGACATGTGTCTCATCATATAATGTTGAAATGCCACCTTTTTTTGTAAAGTTGGATGCTTCTCGTCAAGCCTTAGTCATTGGTGAGGTGTATTTTATGGTGGTGGTGAGCAAAGGTTTATTTTGCTCCTTTTCTTTTATTTTTTTTTATTATCATCTCAATTTTCATGTAAATACCTTAAAAAATTCCAAGGTATCCTGTCATTTTATCGTTATGTGAGTTTTTTTTTATTATTTTAATTATTATTTACTTTTTTAGATATTTTTTTTAATTGTTAGATTTTTTTTTTAATTTTATCCATCAATATTAGATCGATTGTTAAATGAGCTTTTGTTTTTAATTTATGCTTAATGAGTTAATCCTAGAATCATAACCTATGTTATGAGTTTAGAGAGTTAGATTAGGTTGTTGGACATCTTTTGTAGGTTAATTTTTAAAAATATTATTTTTTAATTTTATTATTTAACATTAGGTTTATTACGTGAGTTTAGTAATTTGTTTCTTTTTACTTTATATGAGGTTATTTTGATCTCATGATTTAAACTGTAGATTGGCAAGCTACTCGGGTAAACTCATTTATGTTTTTTATTGATTTTTTTAAAAAATCATGCATTGGGTTAGTTTGGAAATTGAGTTTCGTAATTTTTTTAATATTTTTTTATGGAATTATCTTGATCTCATGAGTTAAGTTATAGGTTTAACAGACTGACTCGAATATTTTGTTTATTTTTTAAATTTTATCCTTTCATATTAAATTAGTTAGAAATGAAGTTCAAATTAGGAACAAAACTAGGATGATAATTAAATCACAAGAATATATAGGTTAAAAATTAAAACAGGGTAAATGTTTTATTTGCATCTAAAACTTTCATTTGATGGAAGAAATGAGTTCACTTGAAATATATTGATTGAAATGAATTTCAAATGGCATTGAGGCATTGAGATGTTTTGATATCTAAAATGGTTTGAAATGTTAAATTTAATAGGTTTAGGTAAAGGTTGGAAGAGGAACGAAATGCAATGGATTTTTTTTTTTTAAGAATGAAAAACATGTATTAAGAAAGAAAAAAAAGATGAAATAGATTTTCATACTAAGTAAAATTATATTGATGATCTAAGTTATATAATAATGTAATATATAAAAAGAATTGGATAAAAAATAATGTGCTAATATGTGAGAGTATTATTGTGATAAGAGAATTGTTTAAAATTTTAAGATATATATGTTACTTGATGTGTATGAATAAAGATATGACATGATTTTAACCTAAAATATTTTTAAGATGGTTAAAATAAATAAATAGAGTTTGTTTTTAAGGCTATTAGTGCCACATGTTTTTATTCTTTTTTTTTGGTCACTCAAGTTTATTTGGCTCTTCAATTTCTTCCTTTTAAATTGATTTAAGTTGAGATCTAATTTTATTGTTTTCTTTAATTGGCTTTGGGAAAGGTTCTTGTTATTTTGAAAGAGAAAAATGATTCCTAGGTGATGCTAAATTTAGCAAAACTAAGAAAAAATATATTGATTTAAAACAATTAGAGAAATGAAAACTGAAATTGAACCATTAATAAATATTCAGCCCCTTTATCTTGAAAGAATTAAGGAATCAATCACATAGTCATGGGAAGGATCAACCTTTTTTTTTCTTTGGTTGTTTATTTTTTTTTTCAATTTAATTCTTGTACATTGAGGTTTTTGTATAATTGAGCTTAATGGTGGTTTTGGTTGCCTCACTATAGGAATTCCGCGATGTCGAGAAAAAATTTTAAAGGGCGATTCATGATTGATTTTGCAAAATAAATTTTAATGTCCTTAATTTTAAACAATTAAGGCTTGAGTGATTAAATGTGAAACTTAAAATAACTATAAGGACTAGGTTCAATAGACAATGACAAAGTAGTTGGTCCATGCAATATATGTGTTAGTGAAGGACATTGTCACAATTAAATGACATGTGTCTCATCATATAATGTTGAAATGCCACCTTTTTTTGTAAAGTTGGATGCTTCTCGTCAAGCCTTAGTCATTGGTGAGGTGTATTTTATGGTGGTGGTGAGCAAAGGTTTATTTTGCTCCTTTTCTTTTATTTTTTTTTATTATCATCTCAATTTTCATGTAAATACCTTAAAAAATTCCAAGGTATCCTGTCATTTTATCGTTATGTGAGTTTTTTTTTATTATTTTAATTATTATTTACTTTTTTAGATATTTTTTTTAATTGTTAGATTTTTTTTTTAATTTTATCCATCAATATTAGATCGATTGTTAAATGAGCTTTTGTTTTTAATTTATGCTTAATGAGTTAATCCTAGAATCATAACCTATGTTATGAGTTTAGAGAGTTAGATTAGGTTGTTGGACATCTTTTGTAGGTTAATTTTTAAAAATATTATTTTTTAATTTTATTATTTAACATTAGGTTTATTACGTGAGTTTAGTAATTTGTTTCTTTTTACTTTATATGAGGTTATTTTGATCTCATGATTTAAACTGTAGATTGGCAAGCTACTCGGGTAAACTCATTTATGTTTTTTATTGATTTTTTTAAAAAATCATGCATTGGGTTAGTTTGGAAATTGAGTTTCGTAATTTTTTTAATATTTTTTTATGGAATTATCTTGATCTCATGAGTTAAGTTATAGGTTTAACAGACTGACTCGAATATTTTGTTTATTTTTTAAATTTTATCCTTTCATATTAAATTAGTTAGAAATGAAGTTCAAATATTTTTTTTATTTTTTTACTATAGGGTTATTAAATTAGTTAGAAATGAAGTTCAAATATTTTTTTTATTTTTTTACTATAGGGTTTTTTACGACTCGGTTTTATATTTAGTGGTTTAAATTCGCTAATTAGGTTGATCCAAAATGTTACTTTATAAATATTTTTAAGAAAATATCATTCAATATTTTAAAAGAATATTGTCTAATATGCAATAATTTTTTTATTAATGATTAATTTGTTTATTTTTATAGAGAACATGTTATCAATGTTTTTATATTTTTTTATGTTTTCAAAATATTGAAGCAACCCATGGCATGAGTTGGATATATATATATATATATAGACACACACAATTTTTATGATCGAAAAACATGTATTAAGAAAAAAAAGATGAAATACATTGTTGTACTGAGTGAAATTATACTAACAATCTAAGTCATATAATAATATAATATGTGAAAAGAATTGGGTCAAAAAATAACGTGCTGATATATAATAGTGTTATTGTGATAAGAGAATTGTCTATAATTTTGAGATATGGATGTTACTCGATGTGTATGGATAAGAATATAACATGATCTTAACCTAAATTATTTTAAAATGGTTAAAATAAATATATGGAGTTTGTTTTTAAGGTTATTAGTGCCACATGTTTTTGTTCTTATTTTTTTGTATTCTGGGCACTCAAATTTGTTTGGCTTTTCAATTTTTTCCTTTTAAATTGATTTAAATTGAGATCTAACTTTATGGTTTTCTTTAATTGGCTTTGAGAAAGGTTCTTGTTATTTTGAAAGAGAAAAATGATTCCTAGGTGATGCTAAATTTAGCAAAACTAAGAAAAAATATATTGATTTAAAACAATTAGAGAAATGAAAACTGAAATTGAACCATTAATAAATATTCAGCCCCTTTATCTTGAAAGAATTAAGGAATCAATCACATAGTCATGGGAAGGATCAACCTTTTTTTTTCTTTGGTTGTTTATTTTTTTTTTCAATTTAATTCTTGTACATTGAGGTTTTTGTATAATTGAGCTTAATGGTGGTTTTGGTTGCCTCACTATAGGAATTCCGCGATGTCGAGAAAAAATTTTAAAGGGCGATTCATGATTGATTTTGCAAAATAAATTTTAATGTCCTTAATTTTAAACAATTAAGGCTTGAGTGATTAAATGTGAAACTTAAAATAACTATAAGGACTAGGTTCAATAGACAATGACAAAGTAGTTGGTCCATGCAATATATGTGTTAGTGAAGGACATTGTCACAATTAAATGACATGTGTCTCATCATATAATGTTGAAATGCCACCTTTTTTTGTAAAGTTGGATGCTTCTCGTCAAGCCTTAGTCATTGGTGAGGTGTATTTTATGGTGGTGGTGAGCAAAGGTTTATTTTGCTCCTTTTCTTTTATTTTTTTTTATTATCATCTCAATTTTCATGTAAATACCTTAAAAAATTCCAAGGTATCCTGTCATTTTATCGTTATGTGAGTTTTTTTTTATTATTTTAATTATTATTTACTTTTTTAGATATTTTTTTTAATTGTTAGATTTTTTTTTTAATTTTATCCATCAATATTAGATCGATTGTTAAATGAGCTTTTGTTTTTAATTTATGCTTAATGAGTTAATCCTAGAATCATAACCTATGTTATGAGTTTAGAGAGTTAGATTAGGTTGTTGGACATCTTTTGTAGGTTAATTTTTAAAAATATTATTTTTTAATTTTATTATTTAACATTAGGTTTATTACGTGAGTTTAGTAATTTGTTTCTTTTTACTTTATATGAGGTTATTTTGATCTCATGATTTAAACTGTAGATTGGCAAGCTACTCGGGTAAACTCATTTATGTTTTTTATTGATTTTTTTAAAAAATCATGCATTGGGTTAGTTTGGAAATTGAGTTTCGTAATTTTTTTAATATTTTTTTATGGAATTATCTTGATCTCATGAGTTAAGTTATAGGTTTAACAGACTGACTCGAATATTTTGTTTATTTTTTAAATTTTATCCTTTCATATTAAATTAGTTAGAAATGAAGTTCAAATATTTTTTTTATTTTTTTACTATAGGGTTTTTTACGACTCGGTTTTATATTTAGTGGTTTAAATTCGCTAATTAGGTTGATCCAAAATGTTACTTTATAAATATTTTTAAGAAAATATCATTCAATATTTTAAAAGAATATTGTCTAATATGCAATAATTTTTTTATTAATGATTAATTTGTTTATTTTTATAGAGAACATGTTATCAATGTTTTTATATTTTTTTATGTTTTCAAAATATTGAAGCAACCCATGGCATGAGTTGGATATATATATATATATATAGACACACACACTTGCGAGCTAAACTTCATTTATTCTGCTACCAACGAGGTTGATTTTCCTCGTCAGAATAAAAGATGCCTCTTTGAATCTGCTGAGCATTTCCCATTCTAAGCAAAAAAGAGGGTTTAATTGATACCTACCTTTATTTTTTGGTGCAATTGATTAGCTAGCTGGAAATTTATATCATTATTACAACAAAGAGGTGCTCCAGCGCACCACAAGTGTTCCCTTATTTGGGCCTTTAATGATCTATTAAATGTGTTCTTTTTCTTATCGTAATGTTTTTCTTTTTTAAAATATATTAAATTATTGTTTTTAAATTATTTTAAAGAATTAATATTAAAAATAAAAAAATTATTTTAATATATTCTCACATCACTTGCGCAAGCAATACATGTAAATCTTATCCACTTTGTGCCGGCCAAGAAGCCATTTGTTCCCTTCGCGTAACTATTGCCATAATCGCCAATGTCAAGGGACAAAACCTAATTTCAGCAAATAACAATTATTTTTTTTTGTTAGTTATTAGTTAAAAGTCATCAAAATGCCTAGGTGATGCTAGATTTGACAAAATTAATTTAAAACAATTAGAGAAATGGGGATCGAAATTGAATCATTAATAAATATTCAGCCCCTTTATCTTGAAAGAATTAGGAACTCAATCACATGGTCGTGGAAAAGATCAACCTACTTTTCTTCTTTGGCCATTTTTTTTTAATTTAATTTTTTTACATTGATTTTTTTTTTAATTAAGCTTAATGGTGGTTTTAGTTACCTTAATATAGGGATTCTGCAATGTCGAGAAAATTTTTTGAAATACTATTCGTAATTGATTTTGCAAAATAAATTTCAATGTTCTTAATTTTAAATCATTAAGACTTGAGAGATCAAATGTGAAACTTAAAACAACTACAGGGACTAGATCTAATAAATAATGACAAAATAGTTGGTCCATGCAATATACATATTAGCAAGTGAAAGAGGTTTTGGCCTAGCGGTGAAAGGGGCTTGTTCCCTTCCTCCGTACCTGGGTTCGAATCTTACCATGCATGTCTGTCAACCCCACGGTGCCTTACCTGCTCACTGGGCTTGCAGGATGTTCAGTGGGCCATGTGGATTAATCGTGGGGCGTGTAAGCTGACCCGGACACCCCACGTAAATAAAAAAAAAAAAAGATATTATCACATTTAAATGATGTGTGTGGTGTCATATAGTGTTGAAATGTCACTTTCTTTGGTAAAGTTGGATGCTTCTCATCGAGCCTTGGTTATTGATGAGGTGTATTTTTATAGTAGCGGTGAACATAGATTTATTTTACTTTTTTATTTTTATTTTTTATCACCTTGATTTTCATGCAAGTATTTTAAAAAATAACGAGGTATCCTATCATTTTATTGTTATGTGAGTTTTGTTTCTTATTATTTTTATTGTTATTTTTTTTAGATTTTTTTAATTGTTTTTTTTTAATTTTATTCATCAATATTAAGTTGATTGTTAAATAAGTTTTTTATATTTTTTTATTTATATTAATGAGGTAATTCTAGAATTATAACCTATGGGTTTGGAGAGTTAGATTGGGTCTTGGATATCTTTTTTAGGTGAATTTTTAAAAATATTTTTTTATATTTTAAAAAAATTGAAGCAACGCATGGCATGAGTTGGATATATATAATAACACATTTGCGAGCTGAACTTCATTTGTTCTGCTACTAACGAGGTTGATTTTCCTCGTCAGAAGAAAATATGTCTCTTTGAATCTGCTGAGCATTTCCCTTTCTAAGCAAAAAAGAGGGTTTAATTGATACCTACCTTTATTTTTTGGTGCAATTGATTAGCTAGCTGGAAATTTATATCATTATTACAACAAAGAGGTACTCCAGCGCACCACAAGTGTTCCCTTATTTGGGCCTTTAATGATCTATTAAATGTGTTCTTTTTCTTATCGTAATGTTTTTCTTTTTTAAAATATATTAAATTATTGTTTTTAAATTATTTTAAAGAATTAATATTAAAAATAAAAAAATTATTTTAATATATTCTCACTTCACTTGCGCAAGCAATACATGTAAATCTTATCCACTTTGTGCCGGCCAAGAAGCCATTTGTTCCCTTCGCGTAACTATTGCCATAATCGCCAATGTCAAGGGACAAAACCTAATTTCAGCAAATAACAATTATTTTTTTTTGTTAGTTATTAGTTAAAAGTCATCAAAATACTGTTACGTCACGTTGGCAATAGAGTACAATCAACTCATAACTGTGCCTTGTTTACCGTACTTGGATAATGTTTGGAAAAGCAGCCAAAGTTATCTTCTTTTTTTTATAAAAAAATAATTTTTCTAAATAATTTTTTTTATTTTTTTATATATTAATATTAAAAATAATTTTTTTAAATAAAAAATACTTTAAATTATAATTAATATTATATTCTTAAATACCCTCTTAAATTATAAAAAAAAAACTGTAAATCAAAATAGGCATGTGTGTTGGTGCTATGTGGCGTGTTGTTTCTTTAAAAAAATTTAAAATTTATGTAATTTCTGTTCAAAACACAATACTAAAGACTATATTGATATTCTGTTTAGAAGTGTAATAAAATTATATTTTAAAGTATTTTTTACTTAAAAATTTATTAAAATATTTTAAAACAATTTAAAAAAATTAATTTAAAGAAAGAGAATTCATTTTTTTATATATAAAAAAAACGTTAAGAGTCCCGTGACTGCACGCCTCTCTTCTTGGCCACGCTCTCTGCGGCAAGGTAGAGTGAAACACATAATCACGTGATTCCTGATCAGATACCATACACGTGGCATATATAAATGTTTTTGAGCCCCGCATCAACGCCGCCCCAAAACGTGGTCCAGAAGATGGCGGCCACGTGATAGCCACATCCTTAAAAATGTTCGAAGCAATTATGAAGATAGGTGTCTTGTTCACCGGAAAATTACTGGAGAAAAAAAGGAGGATTAATATCCCACTAGAAATTTAAGCGTGGTAGCTTTTATAATTATAATTTAAAAAACTATAAATAATAGAATTTTTTATAATTAGGTAATTTTTAATAGAATTTATGTAAGATTATACTATGGATTAATCAATCAAATATTTTTAAAATTATAATAAAAAATATATAATTTCAATTACACCTCACTATACTATTAAATAAATTTTTAATTGTTAAATGTTACGGAGCTGGTTGTTCTCTTTTTTCTTTTTCTTTTTATCAGATTAATCTTCATCTGTTATTTATATATATATTTATCATATTAATCTTCATCTGTTATTTATATATATAATTGGAGCAGAGATAGGTTGTCCATTCTATTATTTTTTTTAAAGAATTTAAATGATATGTCATTTAGTATTTTTTTAAATTCTGACTATTATAATAGCTAAAAAAATAAAATATATATTTTTTATTTAAAAATTTATTTTTTTAATTCAAAGCACCTTGAACAGAATTGAAACACTTTGAAAAAACTATAAATGACTTTAAAAAACCAAAAATCCCACACAAAACCTGAAACAAAAAAAATCTTTTTAAGTCTAGTTTTTTTTTAGGTAATTTCAATTTTTTTTTTTATTTTCATTGGGATTCAGTAATCTTTTTATTTTCTCATTTAAAATAAAACAAAAATAAAATTTTATGTCGAAATTAAATTGAAAAAATCTTGAGGAACCTAGTAAGTATAATTTATAAAATTAAGGATAAAATTGAATTTTTATATAAACTTTGAAACCATGGTATATTTTCTACTCTAGAGCTCTGTTTTTTAATCTATCCTTATCAATAATTTTAATTTAATTATCTTTGAATTTGACAAAAAAAAATTATAATTTTTTTTAAAAATTAAGAACTAAATTGAAAAATAAAAATGTTAAACAATAAAGTCACGGTAAAATGTCATAGCGTGAAGAATGATGCGGGCACAGTGTTTGGCCGCATTATTTAGTGTTTTATATAATATAATATAATAACTGTTGAACCCTTTCCACACACATGCTGTCCGGCTAAAATACAAGATAGACCGAGGGAAGAAAATAGAACACAAATTATGAGAAACCTGCCTTATAATAGTACTAAATAGGGAGGTGTATTTTATTTTTTTTTATTTACATGGGGTGGCCGGGCCAGCTTGCGCGCCCCATGATTAATCCCCACGGCCTACTGAACATCCTGCAAACCCAGCAGGCAAGTAAGGCAGCGCGGGACTGACAAACATGCAACTTAAAAGCTCGAACTCGTGACAGCAGAAGGCGCAAGCGCCACTCCAAGGTGTATTTTATTGATCCTTCTCAAAATGGTTGGTCTCGGAAAGTGAAAGGAACAAGAGTGAGTGTAAATAGACTGCTCCCTGGACCAGTCCAAAATAGAAGCACCAAGTTGACGGAGCACTGGAAGGGTGGATCACGTTGATGACTAAAAAGTGACAGTCTGACAAGAGGTTGATCATGTTTTTTATTGGAAAAAAATATTTTAATATATTTTTAAATAAAATTTTTTTATAAATAAAAATATTTTAAAAATAATCTATATTATATTTTCAAATATTTTCTAAGAACTTATATGATAATGTATTTTTTAAAATATATTAAAATAATATTTTTTATTTTTTAAAAATTATTTTTAACATTAATATATTAAAATTATTTAAAAAAATACTGTTTTAAAAGAGGCTTTCCAAAAGTAAACATGCTAAAATAATAGTCGTTCTACTGCACGTGATGGATGGGTCCCATCTAAGGTCAGGTGCAGGTCCACATCCCCCCTTATTGCAGCCATAATTAGGTTCGGTAGCTAATTGGTTCTGCTTAGCAAGCTCTTAACTATTGGATTGCAGGGTCAGCGTAGCATGTCGGTGGATCCCAGTTTGGAGTCTCACGTGCCAAAAAGCGCTAAAATCCAATTTTAATTTTCAACTTATTTAAAATCACATGTAAAGCACTATTTAAAAGAAAAAAAACCCAAATTATTTTCGTCTATATTAGTTTGAATTCTTTCCAAAAATTGATAACTCGTTTCAGTTACAGTCTTCAAAAAAATAAAAAAACGAGTTATATTATATTTTTTTTATTTGTAACTCTTTCCTTATATCTTCTTTTGACTACTTAAAACTCCACTTGGAGCTCATTTTTAATGGTTAACAGTAACTTTTTTAAGTATTTTAAGTAAAATAAAAAATTAAATCATGAACTTCTTAAGTATTTTAATAGTTAACAGTAACTTTTTAAGTATTTGAATTACGTACTGCATTGGATAAAATTGTATAGGAAAAAAATTAATTTAAATTGAATAAATAAATAATTTAAATAATTAATTATCTGATTTAAAAAGATTTTTTTCTCTCTTTTTACTGGAATGAGAATTTTACCAATCAATTAAATTGATAAAAACATAACTAAACAAGATTTATTTTCTCATTTTAAAGTTAAAATTGTATATCTTTCCCTTTAAATCAGGAATGATTTATAGAGCTAATGTTCTATAATAATAATAAAAATATTTAATATTTAATTAATTATTAAATATGATAAAATTAACATGAAATTTCATGATTTGAATTCTTTTAATAAAAAATACAACATCACTTAGTAAAAAAAGATTGAAAATAAATCCTCCACTGATTTCTTTTTTCAGAGATATGCGTGGTCAAATGGTGATGGCCCGAGAAAAAAAAAATCTTTTTCAGGTCTGACAATATGCCACGTCGATCTCGTGGGACACTTTGTACGGATGTTCCTACATCAGTATTTGCGGGCCTACAATGAAGGCAACTGCCACATTGCCGAAATTGAGACCGGTTGCAGGGTATAAAATCCAACAAAAGGGATTTAAGCATCTCATGATTCTGATTATGGTATGTATAGAGTAATTTCTAATCAATGGTCCCCCTAAGTCCACGTGAGCCCGTGGATTATATTTATCTTCTACTTGCCAGTTAACCAAAACATTATACTGCCTGAGTTTTTCACTTTGTAGCCATAGCAATAATGTATCATGTATTGCTAAAATGAATTTCTTTTAATACAAAAAAAAAACTTTGAGGGTGAGGGTTTTTTAGGTTTTTTACTGACTTATTAGTCATTAAGGATTTTTCGGTGATGTCTAGGTTTTGTTCTTTGTAAAAATAATTTTTTTTTTACATTCAAAATCAACAAAATTTAGAATTATAAATAAGATAAAAAATCATATTTGCATTTGGGGGTTGTATGTGTACTTTTACACTGATTTTTTAAGCAATTAGTAGAGTCAGAGGCTGTTTGGCATTTCATTTTAATTTTTTTGTTTTTAAATTAGAAAAATTAATAACTCCTGCTTAGCATGCTTCAACAAGTATTTGGTATCAATGTTACTTGTATTTATATCATTTACATAACATGTATAACTGTATATAATAGCTAAACCTGATATTCTACTATCTTTTTGGATGTGCTCTCTTGTCCTTTTCCATATGAAATGGTATGTGACGATGCATAGTGGTTAAATTGTCGTCGATAATCATTATATATATATATATATATATATATCTTGTTAAGTAAAGTAAATAATTGTCCTTTTTTTTATTTTTTAATTTCATTTAATTAGAAAAATTAATAACTCATGCTTAGCATGCTTCAACAAGTATTTGGTATCGATATTACTTGTATTTATGTCATTTAAATAACATGTATAACTGTACATAATAGCTAAACCTGATATTCTATTATCTTTTTAGATGTGCTCTCTTGTCCTTTTTCATATGAAATGATATGTGGCAATGTATAGTGATTAGATTGTCGTCGATAATCATTATATATATATATATATATATATATTGTTAAGTAAAGTAAACAATTGTCCTTTTTTTTATTTTTTAATTTCAGTCCTTATTTTTTTTAATTTCTTATTTCATTATTTCTTTTATATTTTTTTAAATTTAGTCATGCAATTATAATTTCTTATATATTTTATTTTTTATTTTGATCATTACTCTTTTTATTTTTTTTCTTGGCCTTTTGTTTTATTTTTCTGGTCTTCAATCAAATTCGTTGATTTGTTTGTTTTTTTTTTTGTTAAAGCTTTTTTTGATTCAAGTAAACCTTCGATTGAAAATTTTTGTATGCTCTTTGGTTGTTTTTTTATTTTTATTTTTTTAAATCTTTTTATGTGATTGATTTTTTTTATAATTTAATCTTTTAACATTTGATTTGTTAGAAATTCAATTTTGTGCAATCTTATCATTCTGCACTAATAGAATATAATTTTTAATTTTTTTTTGTGTTTTATTTTTCAAGTTATTAGTCTAATTTATCCATAATTTTTTTTGTTTTATATAAATAAAATTTATTTTTTAAAATAAAAATATTATTTTTAAAATAATATTTCTTTAGGGGGTTTATCTAGTCTGTTTTATTTGAGTTTATCTTTAGGTCATAGATTTTTTACAATGTCATTTACATTTTATTTATTTAAATAAAAAAATTCAATGAACATATTTGGATTAGTATTTTATTTTTTGTGATTAAATATCTTGATTTATATTTATTTTTTAATTTATTTGATTTATTTGTTATTATTAATGATTTTTTATTTACATAAAAAATTATTAATTTATTTAATTACATATTTTCATAAACATTTCAATCTATACTTAAATTTGAACAATCTACATACCTTATATTAATACATAAATAAATTATAACCCATTCCGGATCACGGGTTACAAAGCTAGGTATGCATGCTTTCCGCTGCTGATACTGCGCACCAAGTTTGTGGGCCATGTAGATTGGGAGGTGGCTCCAATATTATTATATAGCTTGTGGAGGAATTTTATTTTGTTTTTTTACTCATCAGTCTAGCTTTTGCCTATTGGATTTAAAAATTATATATATTAATCTTATAGGAAAATTATTTTATATCAAAATCTGAAAATTTATAAATTTCTTATTAAACACCATAACCTAAGATTTATTAAACTTTTAACCATCCATCAAAATAAACTGGACTTTATTATACGTTGACAAATGTTACATTTAATAGTCAATGCGGAAAGGTTTGACCATGCCTGGAAACAAGGCCGTAATTATGTCATGAAAAGTGTGCTCCTCGCAATTCCCAACGTAGCTCTTACATGATTAACAGGAAGGAAACTTAATGAGGTCATACATCAAGTGCCTGCGCAGGACATGAAAGGCAAGAAAACAACGTTAGAACTCTAGATTATGGTTTCTTTTAGCGGTTAGGCATAATGATACTTGCTTCGAGTTCTACGTTCCTAGCGAACAACTGCGGTTAGAATGGGGTTTGGAAGTCCAAAGTGACATGCTAACTAGAAATAAAAACAGATGCGAGTAGCGGCAATGGCAAACAAGAATTAGCAAGACGTCCCTCTTTCCCGCCTTAAATCTTCAACTAACTTGTTATATTTTAACTGACAGAAAAGGAAACGTAACTTGTCAGTTGGTGGGCTTGTGTGTTTTCAATAACAAGGCACAAAATGATGCAGATAATTAGTCTTACTAATCTATTAGATTATTTGATTCCAGGAAGTGTTCCCGCCCTCTCTAGATTCTAGATCAAGCTACCAGTGGTCAAATGATTAATCTATCAGCAAAGCTCAGCTAGTGGAGCCCATCATCACTGAACTCGATGGGATTTACGCACCGTTTAAGGTTGTATCAGTTTGGGCCTCTGCATGCAACTGTCTCCTGTCCTATCCCTTCCAGAATGAGTGATGCAGTGTCACTGCCGTAGTTGGATTCATCATGCTAGTAGTTTCCTCTAGATTGATAAAGTATGGATCGGAAAAGAAGACGGGAATTTTAGAGAAGACGGAAGATAAGAGATCGATCTGGTGTGGAAAAGCAGACGAGAATCTTAGAGAACGAGGAGGAAATATCGAAGTAAGCTGGCGAAATTGCTTAGAATATAGTCATAGGCAATAAATTTCGTTGCTTCTTTCCTACTTGAAGATAAATAAGCTGGCCAGTTTTTTTCTAACAAGCGTACAGTTCTCGAGATTTTCTTTCTTCTTTCCAATCTGATATCGACTGCTTTGAGAAAAACCAGCAGCTCTACCAGTTCCTCCGGTAACAAAAACACACGATGCGATCAAGTCATTAATTAACATTAAAATCAATTTGATTAACAAGACAATACAAGGAGTCTTTTTATATTCTATATATATATATATATATATATATATATATATATATATATATATATATATATATATATATATATATATATATATATATATATATATATATATATATATATCCCTATTTTCCACGTACAGCCACACTTGCTCATGTAGAATAATTAAGAACGGATCTTTCTAATGAAGCAGTGCCTGCACTTAACAAATAACACGAACTCGATCAATAAATACGGGTGCCACCACATGAGGTGCATGGCATGCATCTTCTTAAGAATCAAATCAAATAAAATAAAAAGAACCCCCCAACTGAAGCGTGAAGTTAACCTAGTTCTCAAGAGAAAAGGGGTAATTTGATATTCAAATTATTTGGATATATAGGCCTCTGGTGATTGGGACTGGATATATAATTTTGTTAGCTGCGGAACAAACAAAGAATTTAAATATTGGATACTGGGATTAGGTAAATCACCCTCTCCATGTGAAGTGTAGATATTCTTGATAAGATGCTGCCTTATTAAAGAAAGACAGTCAGGCTTTAATGTTTCTGGCTCTCGTTTGAAGTTTTTATGGGGAAGTGTGTGCCGCCCCTGAGCACTGTGATGGAAAATCATGGGGGCCTCCTGTCGGTTCCAAATCAAACCGGGCCATGCGAAAGATACTGCATTAAAACCACAATAATGTGGTCTTCGGCTATGCTTTACGACCTGGGCTAAAGTTCTTGCAACTGGTTTTGATTGGCCTAGCACGACTGCACGAAGAGTGAGTATTGTCACGTGAATAATGGCAGGATGGTGTTATTCTCGTTCCACTGATTATCTATCCAGTTCCAGAGTTTTATAAAATAGTTGTTAACCTTCATTTAACTTGCTAACTTATAATAATACTAATAATAGATCATAAAAAATATAGCTTAATTAATTAGATTTTAAATTTATTTTTTTAAATTTATTTTTTAAAGTAATTATCAATTTAAATTCTAGAATATATAAGAAAATTAAAAATTTATATAGTTGTTAATTTCAGAATATATAAGATTAGTCGAAATATACACAATCTAATCCACATATTAATAATAATAATAATAATATAATATCTAAATCATACATTCACTTTTATTGCTAATTAAGGCATTTAATTCATATGATTGTTAATTTTAAAATTTATAAAACTATTGCTAATTAAGGTATTTAATTATAAAATCACTAAAAATTTATATAATTGTTAATTTTAAAATTTATAAAATTAGTTAAAATATAATAATAATAATAATTCTTCCATTATATACATTCAGTCTAACTGCTAATTAAGGTGTTTGATTATGCTATAAAATAGTACTTCATTACGATTTTTGATTTTTAAAATTCATGAAATTAATTAAAATATACTAATAATAATAATAATAATAATAATAATAATAAGTTCATTATATACATTCAGTCCAACTGCTAATTAAGGTGTTTGATTATGCTGTTCTATAGTACTCGACTATGATTTTTGAAGTGCTGGTTAGTAGCAATCTGGGAGATAAATACATATAAATTTGTAGTGCGAATTTAACTTGCCGAAGGTATATATTGTAGTGGGGGAAAATGACTCTAAAAAACACTTTTTTAATAACTTGGCAATTAAAAGAAACTAATGGATTTTAAAAAAACATTGAACTCCAAGCATAAGGATATTATTAATTGGAATAATATAATGATAGTTTTGCTTCTGTATCCAAAATGTTTTTAATAATAACTTTTAAAAGTATTGAATCTTTTCCTATTATCTATTAGCTATTATTAATTAAATTGACTGGGAATAAATAGATTTTTTCAATATTAATTGCATAATAAAATAATTAAAATATTATTAAAAAAATAAAATAAGCATCAAAGGGCATTTTTAAAATAATTTTTTTATTATTATGATATCAATCAAGATGTAATTTAGTATAATTGATCAAATATAAAAATTAATAAATAATTACAAAATATAATAAAATGATTAAAATAGCTCTGAAAGCAAAAGCTTTTTTGCACTTCATTTTATCTTATTTCTCAAGGAAACTAAAACGGTCTGCACCAGGAGTTGCAAAGCTAAACGCTTTTTTTTTTTTTTTTTTTTTTTTTGGCTTGAATAATTTTAGTTAGCACTTTCATTTGGCAGGCAATTTGCTGGAGATCTTAAGGATCTGGGGCTGGTTACTTTAACATGTCTTGACTTTTCTAATTTTTCAGCCAAGAAAAAACTTTTAGTGATGTTTAAAAAGAGATGAAGTAGTTTTTGTTCAATTTTACTTTAATGATACCACTAATAAAATAAAGTAAAATAAAATTAAATTTTAGCCTTTTCATGACTAGTGCAATAGAAATCAATTTTTTTTATAAAAAAATTAATATGAGCTTATGGATTACTATGTTGTGATTGTTGTATTTATGATTTTGTATTGAAATTTATGTATTTGTTACTTGATAATATTAGATATTTATACACCTTTAAGGTTGTATAAGATGTTTTGTGAAGAGAGAAGTTTATAAGCATATCATGTAGAGTAATCATAAAAAAATATTTATTTTATCACAAGAACAACCTATAAAATAAATTGTTTATATAAATATTGTATTATTAATTTATAAGACAATATAAATTTTGTAATAACAATTTATATTCCTACACTTGTGAAACAAAGAATACTAATAGGTGATTACAATAATGTTATAGAATATGTTTAAACATTGTTTGATATTTCAATATATTTTTTCCTTTCTATTCTTCATTTCCTTGCATATTGCCTAGTTGGATCAAATTTAAGGATTGAATTGAAGAATTATTGAAGAACAAGGAGCTAAATTGGAGAAAAAGGAAGAAATTAGGTCTAGTACGTGGGACAACGGATCATCTTCTAGCTATGCATGCAGCAATTTCCCATCTTTGATGGTGGTGTTTTTTGATATTATTAGAGTCGTCTTAGTAGATCTTTCTCTTGTTCCAGCACATGTAAACGGCAAAGTCATGGTGACGCTCTCGTAGCCTATCCTTCTTTTCTTCATTTTCTTTCTTGTTTTCTTTGTCTTCTTCTTGGTTTCTAGACCGGTCTCTTTCTTTTCTTCTTCTCTTTGATCGGAAAAATCTATTATTATTATTATTATCATCTTTGTTTGTTGGCTGGGCCTCTAGCATAACTAGCTGACTGTATAGTAGCTATTGGGCCATGCATAAATTTGTTTGGTTTTTTTGGGGCTTTTAGCCCGGCCTCTCTCTTTTGGGTTATGGGCAGTTGGCTGGGCCTCTAGCCTAACTAGCTGACTGGATAGTAGATGTTGGGCCATGCATAAATTTGTTTGGTCTTTTGGGGCTTTTAGCCCGGCCTCTCTCTTTTGGGTTATGGGCCCTCTAGCTTGGCCCCATCACATCACATAGTCATGTATTTATGCTTTCAATGTTTATTTCCATGTTAGCATGGAAATCATTTATAAAGTTGATGTTTACGAAATTATAACATGTTTTTCTCAAAGGTGGGATTGATTTTTTATTTTATTTTTATATATATATAATTTTAAATTATTTTAATGTGTTGATGTGAAAAATAATTTTTTAAAAATATTTTTTTTTTTGAAAAACGCTGCCGCTGAAACTAACCTTAAATACTACGAAGCCATATGTTTTCAAGATCCGAGAAGGCTCATTTTGTAATGAATTAGGGTTACTACGAAGCCTTAAATATTACGGGAAGAGTTTTATTAATCTCCACTAGAACAAATATAGTTTTGGGCCAAACTATAAGAACAAAACCCAATACTTCATCAAGCAAATTCAAAAAATTGTCATTATCGATCTGTAAGCAGAAACAAGATGCCATTATCATATTATTCAGATTCGACATTTTGGAAACCAATGGGGTTATCTCCAGCTCTGCCTCATTGAACAGGGATATGCTGCAATCATGGTGGTAAGATTATTGACAGCATAGTGACATACAATAACATGTATAAAGGGTAATCGAATTCAAAAGATCCTGCCTAACATCATGAGTAGAATTTAACCTAAAACAAAGTGTAATACAGTATTCATACCAGATGGAAGCAGAGGATTGACTAGCTTTAATGGTGAGTTGGAAAAATCATTGTTATTGTAAGCAAACGACACTTTGATTGTTGCAAATTGCTTCAATGAAATATTAGTAAGAAGGTGATGCACTCAAGCAATACTGATGGAAAACGATATGAATTATATATAAAGCCAGGCAGGAAGAAAAGTGCGCAGCTTGCTGAAAGAAGATAAGAATCAAGAGAGGATACCGCACCATTATTTAACTTATTATAGGGGGGGAGTGGATATTTAACTTTCTTTCGGCCGCTGAGAGTTGATTTTTTGGTGCGGTTTTGTCTTATTATACGGGGGGGAGTGGATATTTAACTTTCTTTCGTATCAAAATCATGTTAAAAAAAAAGATATCTTTTTCCATGCTTCCAACAAAAGTTAGCTTTTTTATATATCTCATCCAGTCAGATCGAACATACGAAATTGTAACACAATTATACCTGTACTATATATATAGGTTCTTTTTTATATGCAATATTAACACAATTATACCTGTACTATATATATAAATTAATATAAAATTGTTTTTAATAAATATATAAATTTTTTTGAATTAATCAACAACGAGGAGTTGGTTGTTGCTTTGATTTTAACCATTTTTATTTTTCAAAAACAAAGTGTTGCTTGAGCATGTTGTTTATTCATTATTATCATTATTAGTAGAAAATTATCAAATATTTAGAAATATCAATAAAAAAATATCATTAGTAAATTATGGTGATATTTTACCAATAAAAAATAATATCATTATTTTCTTATGTATTTACTGATAGAAATATTCTATTTATGAATACTAAAAGAATTATAATTAGAAATCAAGGAATGCAAAAAAATGAAATCATAATGTGTTAATATTGCATATAAAAAAGAACTTGTTTGAAAATATTTTTAACACGGTGATGAATATGAAATAGAAGAAAAGGGATAACATGAAAACTAAATATAAAATAGAAGAAAAGGGATAACATGAAAACTAAAATGGATATACCTTTCTTTTGTCATTATAAAAATATAAAGTTGGTTTATAATGAGTCATGAGCCGTAAAACCCAAAACTAAGTTTTTCTTGGATATAAAAACATGATTACTTGTCTACCAATGACTTATGAGTCTATGTTTTCTTGACAAATATTTTTCAAATATATCTATATTCATGAGTTTAAAGGAAGACAAATTGTATGGAAAGAAAAATCATGACTGTCACATGTTAATGAAAATACTCATTCCACTTGCTTATATGAATTTATTGACAAAAAAAGAGTTGCACTCATATAGATCAATTATTTTTTTAAAGATATATTCTCTAATAAGTTGTGTACCCAACACATGGAGAAGCTTAAAATGACTATCATCTAGACAATATGTAAAATTGAGATGATATTCTCTTTATTTTTTTTTTTTGACTCAATGGAGCATCCACTTATATATTTACCATTTAAGGTAAAAGTTGAAGGCATTGTTTAATATAGATGAATGTATCTATTTAAAAGATTAGGCATCACATATGCATCTTAATTAAATTTATATTGTCTTTAGTTTTTAATTTAAAATATTCATTTAATTTTATGTAGATACTTATTCAACTTTAAGAAAAAAAATTAAAAATAAAATTTAATATAAGGCTTTGATATGCAAGGCTTATATTGTTGAAAAGATCTCAATATTTATCTCATATTATTTTAAGTCTTGTTTAAGAAAAAGAATCAACTAAGTTTTAAGGCATGATGACGATAAAGAAGTGCCTTCAAGTGAGAATTTATCAATATTTTTCCATCTTAGACAACTTTTATATATATAAAAAAAGCATTAAGGGAAAGAAACTCGATAAAAATCACATTTAGACATGTAAATAATTATGTGTTATTTAATAGCAATGAATTGAGACATTTTATTGGGTAAGTATAATATTAACATGTTTTTTTTTTAAATATCTCTTATACTTTTATAAACTAATAGATTGAATAGTTTTCCATAGGAACGTCTTTAAATTTTTACTATCTTAAAATTCAAATCTGATTGATTCTTAATTTTTGCAATTAGAAGATGGAAAATTTGTCATGTGGTTTAAACATATGCAAGCAACACTTAATAATCATTAACTCTCATAATTTCTAATTTCATGACAATTTTCTCTTTAACTATTAATAATTGTAATCCTATATCAAGTTTATCAAATAGAAATGAATGATAGTGATAGCTTGAATTTACTATGTTTAGGTACTGAAAGAAAGGTCAAGTGCTATAATGGGTGTTTTATTAATGGATATGTCTTTCATACTGAAAAAAGGTTAAGTGCTAGAGTATGGTCAAGGTATAAAGATCGATAATACTGAAGTTTTTATTAAATGATAAACTTTTAACGAGTTTGAAATTGATTATTATAGAAAGTTAGAAGAGATGATTGAATTGTAATATCATAATAAGCACAATAGAGTCTTTTTATTTAAATATTATTGGTATGATACCACCAATAAAAGGATTAGAGTAGATCCCCACTATTACGGGGGTCGCGCTGCAATGTTGGTTGATGACGGTAAAGATTTTTTTTCGTGCCTCGTGTGTGGGAAGAGGTTTTGGACTTAATCATGAAATTATGATTATTGTTTACAAGTTATCACCTAATATTATGGTCAATAGGAACTTATGGTTTGCGAGAGTCTGGGTAAGGGACTGGTTGTGGAAGAGAAAGATACATCACCCACACCTTACCTAAGGTAAGCTGCATTATTGTTTGATTGTTTTCTCTAAGTCAAGTTTCTATTTATTGGTCTTTTCTAAGGTTCAAGGTAGATTTCTTTTCATGAGAAACTCTCTACCTTATTGGGTTAAATCTTAACTGTTCTAAAGTCTAAATTTTTGCATCGTATTTATTTTATATCTTGTATCTTTAATACCCGAGGGTGCACTTTATCGTGTCTTTTCACACTCCACGGATATGTATATATGGACCCTAAAAAAATTATAAAAGGGTTTTTGATGTTTTTGGTGAAACATTAATAAATGATTATAAACTGGTTGTGATATCTATGTTTTTTGGATTTTCAAAACATGAGAAAGATGTAATTTTTTAATGAAAATATGCTTGGAAAATTTTTAAGATTTGACTATATATATGAAAATAAAATATTTTTTTAAAGAGGCAATTAATTTAAAATATTTAAGAATTTTTAATTTTTTAATTTTTTTAAAAACATTTCAGAGAAAACCAAATATTTTAATACTAGATTTATATCTTATAATATAAGAACCAGATATTTTAATACTAGATTTGTATCTTATAATATAAGTATATAATCCAATATTAAGCAAAATTGATAAAAATATTTGAGAAAATCACAAATATTTTAAAATGCCCCTTGAAATTTTTTGGTTTTTATGTTCTTTTTAATATAATAGTAATATATAATATATTATTATATTAATATATTACAAAATATATTGGCTTGGCCTAAGCCTAATATAAAAAGGGCCGATATCAACCCTATGTAATCTCTCTTCTCAGCCCAATATAAGAACCGATATCAACCCTATGTAATCTCTCTTCTTCTTTTTTTTTTGGTAGGCCAGACCTGACTCATAAATATAGGCTAGGCCAAATCAGGTTAGGCCCACTATTTAAATTAATTATTCACAAAACATAAACAGTTAATGTTCATGTTCTACATGCAACTAAATGGTTGCAGAAGTTAGAGATGAGAGAAGAAGAAGACTACTGGGGTTTGTGGTCATGGTTGTCATTAAGAGGTCAAGTTGATGATATAGGAGGGGTAGTTGCAAAGAACGGTGGAAGAGTTGGCAGAGGAAGGAAAAGAAGAAAATAGAAGGGGCTGCAGAGAGGAGAAAGAAACCAATGGAGGCTCTTGTTGGGTGATAGGTGGTTGTATTGGCTTCCCATGGTGAATCTGGTAGAGGATAAGCTTGTGGTGGCTCAAGTTGGCTGCTAGGATGGTGAGGGGGGGGGAGAAAGTGGCAGAAACTGGAAATATGCTAATTTTTTTGCTTACTTTGGACCTAATTTCTCCTTCCTCAAGTCTTGAAATCCACCTCTATTTATAGACGGTGGAAGAGGGCAATCTTATTTTCACTGAAAGAAAATCACAACTCTTGATTCAGTTGAGAATGATCCCAACCATTAGTTTAAAGTAGGCATCCTGAGCTGTTAAGTCAACAGGAAAGGGCTGACTGAGTTGGTCTCTTTAAGCTGGTTTCATGGCCGACGGGTTGTGATTCAACCTAAACAGCCATATAGGATTGTAGAGAAATTATAGAGGATCATTTGCACACAAGACTTGTAAGATTTTATGAACGTTAAATGCATTAAATACACCTGTAAAGTAGCCTTCTTGAGTTGTCATTTAAGAGAAAATTGAAGAAGAAGATGAACATTACCAAAGTTCTGTTTTTGACTAGAGTTCATTTCAGTCCTCTCAATTTAAATTTGATTTAATTGCATCTTTAATTGATCCTATGATAGATTCATGAATTCCTTAAGAAAGAATAAAACAAAGAAAGATACTACATTAATTACAATGTTTTAATACTATGATAGAATAATCTGAAAATAATTCTTTTTCCACATTAAGGTTTATTTTTCTTAGTATTACTACGATTAAGCCACCTCTTTATTTATGTCAATTTCCATACACTAAAGATTAAATTTATCTTTTTCTTCAATAAAAAATATACTCAATCATACTAAAATTTCAAAACCCATTAGAACTTAATTGTTAAACCAATCTCGTTAGCTATAAACCCTAGAAATTTTTAGAGAGAAATGCACAAACTATTGGATTATGTTTTGTTAGTGTTGTAAGACATAAAAGACACAACTAGAAAATTATCAAATGTAAATAAAAATATCAATGAAAAAAAATACTCTTCACACTTAATTGAAAATATCACTATAATCATATGTGATTATCTATCAAATTGTAATGAGTGAAGGTATGTAAAGGTAATGGATTGAGAGGATAACAAGATTGGTATGGGTGTGTTAGGGTGTGGATTTTTCATTTTTGGATCAGCTCATTACAGTGTAGAAGAAAATATAATTAGCTCATGAGCCTTTACTTAGCTTGCCTGTTAATGAAACTGTGATGTAGAATTTAAATTACTATTTTTTCCAACTATAATTCAGGATAAAAAAGTCAATGACCATAAAAAAAAGGAAGTGTGTATATGTTTGTTTAGTACTTGGGATGAAATAACATGGTTAAGAAATCTATGATTTGGATGCTGAAAGTTTACTTTACAGTAATTAGAGAGAAACATTGTTTATAATTACTTATTCGTACAAAGTTTGATTATGATTTGATGCTTTAAATGTGCTATTTTTATTCTAAGATTGCATCTTTCTCTGTTCTCTCTAGATGTTATCATACATGTCTTTTTTTCTATCTCAATGGATAACAATAACATGCTATAATACAAAATACATTAAGATGTTTATTAAATTTTTAGATTGATTTTTAAATTAAATAGTAGTCATAATTAAAATCAATTACATCGTAGCTTTATTTATTTATGTATATTTGTAGGTCAATAAAAGTTTTTTTAGTCTCTCGTAGGGGAGGTGTTGCTGATTTGTTTTATATATATATAATATGATAATATTATTACTTTTTTATAATTAATTTGTTTAGACCATAAAGAGAAGGTTATTAAAGAGTAATATGGACATGAACACTGCTAGTTCTTCTGGTAGTTTATAATGAACATAGGTTGCTAAGAGTAGATCATAACTAGTCACCTTAGGCACAAGCACTCTCTTTTAGCGTAGGCTCATCTAGTGCGAGGGTGACATGCAGAGGGGGTATCTCTTCTGAATAGGATGTATATACTAAGAAATATATTGCTTAATAGAAGTTTTACCATAACATGTAAGTTTTTTCTTCTTTTTTGCACAATAAAAAAATAAACATCAATAAAAAATTAGTTTCAATGAACGATTGGAATTTAAGATTTATAAATGTGGAGGTTGCTCATATAATAACATTGTTAATGAAATCATTAATGAAAGTGTTTTTGTTTCATTGGAGTTAGGTTTTTAAAAATTCTAAATGGAAGCTTATAATTGATATTTGGTTTGGAAAGTTCAAGGTTAGTATATATATAAATTTTTATTATTTAATCTGGTTAGTTTTTTAATTAACTAATTATTTTATGAAATTGACGCGCAAGAAAAAATCTTATTAAGAGTAGGTTGTCATCGTTATTTCTACGAGTGTGTGAGAGAATTATAACGTCATTAGGTAAAACTAAATTTAAAATGTGACATTTTCTTTTAAAAGTGTTCAAACTTTACTTTTCATAATTTTACTGATAATGTTTTTCTATGAACCAAGTTATGTGATCTCTAATATAAGGCACAAAAAAAATCAAAGAAGTATGAAAAATAAGGTTTTCCAAGCTAGGAAGACATGGTTGTGTGGGGAAATTTAAAATCTCTTTCATCTTAAAGGCTATACAAGATGCTTATATTAAACACTTGATGTTTAAGAGTTTCTGTTACATTTGTGATCTGGTGCAGAGAGCTAAAACAAGAAGATTCATAGTCTCAATGCCATGCATACGAATGGATCCATTTCGTTCGTTTCACATGAAATTATTATTTTATATGAAAATATTTAACTAACAACAATTTTTTTTTTTATAGATTACAGTGCTTGGATGTAATTTAAGATTGATGGAGTTTTTTTGTTGAAACTCACATGCGAAATGAGAACCATCAGAAAAGGGGTCCAACAACTCATGAATAGTTGAGTTTAAAAGTTCGTAATAAGTTGAATTTTAACAATTTGTTTCTTAAGTTATTATTATTTTTTAAATTTGATGACTTGTTTTTATTTTCTTGGAAACATAAACACTCAATTGTAGGAAAGATACGAGAACAATCCTTCAAACCATCTGGAACTCGATTCGAATTTGTGGTTTGAGGTTGAATTATTTGGTGGATCCAATAGAAATTGGATTTACAGTATCTCTAACACTACAACTGATGATATGTGAATGGTTCATGATGTATTGATCATTAGTTCCTTGCAATTGGGTTTGGGCTATCGTCTAAGGGATTAGACAAGAATAAGTTCAAGCTCAGACGACTCGACTTAGTGCTGAAACGACTTAACTTAACTATGAGATGGTTGGCTTGAGGGATAAAGTGAACATTCTTAAACAACTATTGACAACTCTTATTGGTACTAGTGGTTAACCTCATTGCTTTCCTGGTTTCGATAAAGATCGGCCTTCTTTTCCTCCTCTAACTTATGTTCACTAGATAAATTGTATTAAATAATATTTTTTAAATTAATAATAAAAATTTAGTTTTTTTTAATTATTTTAAAAAAATATTAAATATAATACTACCATAATTATCGACATACTATTTTATTGAAAAACAATTACAGGATTTGCCACTGTTAGATGTAATTCTTTGACAATTCTATTTTATTGGTAATATATATATGATCACTTATGGAAATACCAACAGTTTATTCTACAGTAATATGCTATAATCATTTATGGATATTTTGATAAAATGGATATCGGTAATTTGTTTAGCATATTATTTACATATGAAAGTCTATCAATAATTATATTACTGAAAAAATGACCAACTAAACAAAAATTAGTGATGCTATTGATTAGTACTTAAAAGTGCATTTTTATCATTGTTTTATATCATCATTTTGCACTTGAAGTATCAATAACCCCTTAACTAAAGCATGTTTTATAATAATATATCTAATAATATAAGATACCTTTAATTTATGGTAAATGTTCATTTTAAATGCAGGCTTATCACATAAATGAAAGGATTGATTGATGACTTTAAGAACTTAAATTGCAAGGGCAAAGAGATGACCAAAATTAGAAAAGAGATGTCGATGCAATCCAAACCGGAACACTGTTCGGTAATTGGGTCATATCTGAAGCTATAGATCTTAGATTTAGGTCTACTTTATATGGATGGAAAGGTAAGACATAGGCCTACAACTTTCATATGGAGCTCAAGATCTGAAAAAGCCATTTTCAAGTCCAAATTGTAGCAACAACAAAGAAGCCCAAATATGTCCTTCAACCCGAGCACTGTTCAGTATTTTGGCCATATCTAGAGTTCTACAAGTCCAAATGAGCGAACGTTTTTACACAAGAAAGATAAGCCAATTGCCTACAACTTTCATGTTTTCAAGTGCCTCCAATTTTGA